>NC_091963.1:152494167-152600945 GCF_031021105.1 Erythrolamprus reginae
CAGAGACCAGCAGGAAGCCGAATTTCCCACGAAGACATGTGCGCGTGAGACTTCGCTGGTTTTCGACGGTGTTTTTACTGCGCAGAAACAAAAAAACCCACCAAAGCCCAGCAAAACCTCCCTGGCGCGAGCATCTTCATGTGAGATCTGGCTTCCCGTGCATGCGCAAGAGCCAAATCTCGCGGGTTGCACACGCAGCTCCAACCCAATACTGACTGTAATGGTCGTAAGATTGAAGCGCTCCCTTTCACTGCCCCTGTGACGTTGGTCCTTAAAAGGGATTGTTGTTAAGGGGAGGGGGCTACCACCTCTACGGGGCAGTGGGAGGCCTGCAGGGAAAGGCCCACCGGGTCCCTTGCCCACAGCTGGGGGGGAGCGTCCCCCACTCACCATCCAAGGACAGCCAATCCAACTGGGTGCTGGGCAGCGCCAGGAAGTTCCGTGCCCGGTACTCGAACAGGACCGAAGGGCACAGCAGGCAGGAGTCTTGAGCCACTTGCAGTGGTACCAGGCCGGCCTCGTGGGCTGCGGGAAGAAGCGGGGGGAGCATGTTTGAGGGAGGGGGGGGGGCAGCCGGAGGGGCCATTTGCTCTGGGAAAGGCTGCAGGCCATCCCTCCCGCTCCCCCCAGCCCACACCCATCTCCCCTACCTGGGCAGTAGCAGCGCAGCACCCCGGACTGAATGAGCGCAGCAGGGGACCGCGATCTGTCCGAAGAGGCAGCTGTACGACTCCGAATCGTCCATCCAGGGGCCGGTGATCAGCACCTTGGACACCCCCCTGCCCGCCCCCAGGACAAAAAGGCAGGTATCAAAGAGGGTCCGATGTCTGCCCCTCCAGCCAGGCCTCTGGGGTCCCTCTGGCCCCCACGACTGAGAACTCACCTCTTGGTAGGACCACTCGGGCGAGAAGTCGGTGATGGCGACCAAGGGCTGAGCAGAGACCCCCAAGACGGCCTCCGGTGGCGTGTAGCAAGGCTCGGGCAGGGGCTCCGGCAGAACCGCCTCTGGGCTCTCCGACCCGGGACTGGGGCCGTTCGGGCTGCCTGCCCCTTCGGCCGCTGTGCCTTCTGTCATCAGCTCGCTAATGAGGTCCGGGAAGTGGCTTTCAAAGGACAGGCCGAAGGGGCCTCCGGTAGCCGCCGCGGCCACTCTTTGGATGACCGAATACAGCTCCTCCTGCAGCTCCTTGGGGGGAGATCTCCGGCACCCCTCCAGCCTCCCCACCCCCTTTGCCAGGCGGCCGCTCCGCTTGAGTGTCCCCTTCGCCCGTTGTCTCCATGGGCGCCTCTGTGCTGCTCTTGGCTTCCACCACTGCTGCCGTGGGGCTGGCCGAGAGGGGTGTGGGTCCCTGCCCGGCCCCATCATCCTGGATGAAGAAGCGATTGGTGGAGGACGTAGAGCGAATAGCCCGAAGCCGGGGATGTCTCAGTGGGCTCTGGCTTGGCTTGGAGGCCCAGGCCGCCTCCGTACGTCTGTCCTTGCTTGGGGCTGTTCAGGAAGCGGTCAGGGTCGAAGGTGTCCGGGGCCCCCTCGTTGGTCTCCATGGCGGACTCCAGGCTCTGTGAGAGGACCAGGCCGGGGCAAGACGGCCAGGCTGAGAGGGGCTGTGGGGGCCGGCCCCCCCTCTCCGGAGACCAAATGCTGGCTGGGGGTCAAGGCCAGTGGCTTCTCTGCCCCACTCAGCCCAGCCACAACGAAGATGGTGCTGCTGGGCAGGCTGACCGACAAAGTGCCCGGGGGCCGTTCCTGTTTGGGGAAGCCGCCAGGCTGGGCCAGAGCGGGCGATGGCTGCGTGGAGTCGGGGATGGCATCGGCCACGGCGGGGGAGCTGGCTTTGGCTGCCTTGGGGCCTTTGCTGTCCAGGAGAGACCCCTTGGCCAGGTCAGCCTCAGCTCTGGCCTCGGGGCTGCTGGAGATGTTCTGCACTTCAGTCAGGGCCGGGAAGGGGCATGGGCGGATGTCCACCTTCGGGGAAATGATCCGGTGCTTAATGCTGTTGCATTTGTGCGGGACATGGCCGGGACTCCCTGCGAGGAGAGGGGAGGGGTTACAGCCCCCACTTCCAGCCTGAGACGAGGATCCTGGCTTACTTACAGGGCTGGCAGTGCCCACCCCCCACCCCTTGTGCCCCATAACTGGACAAGTCGCAATCCAGACAATGTTTGTGCAGGAAGCAAAATCTCGGGGGGGGGGGGGGAGGGGCCACACACAACAGATTTCGGCATGCGTGGGAGCAAAAAAACCCCTACCCAAATGTCGCACGCGCGCATGGCCCCTCCAGCAATTTCGCTTCCTGCGCAAGCACAGAACCAAACTCTTGCCCTGGCGCATGCACACCGGGGACGCAGGGCTCCACAGGAAGCGCATTGGTGGCGGCGGTAAGTAGCAACCCCCGCCTGAACACAACCCCCCGCTCAGCGAAGGCCTTGCCGTCCTTCGGCACTTCCGATGCGCCCTCTGAGGTGGCCAAGTGCATGAGTGTGCATTGGCGCGAGATTTCGCTTCTGCGCATGCATAGCAAGCAAAATCGTGCGTGAGGGCGTGTGCGAGAGTGAGATTCCAGTGAGTTTCGGTGAGTTTTTGCTTCTGCCCACGTGACAGGGGCAAAGAATTGGCAAGGAAATCACTCCTGGAACGTCGCTGCTTCCTCTCCCGGCAGAAGGCCACCAGTGCCCCCCCCTCTCCCTTACACACTCACACAAATACACATAAGGATGGACCAAGCTGGCCCCAGGTGGCCCTGCCTCGCTGACCCAGCCCTCCTGGAGGGGTTCTTCCCCGATCCCACCGAGCCCCGCCAGCTCCCCTGGAAGCGACCGCAGTCTGAGCCTCTCAGGGCCGGCAGCAATGCCCCAGAGGGCCCCGTGGGATGGAGGGGAGGGGGGGCGCTGACCGAGGCTACTGCTGCAGAGGCAGGCGTGGGGTCCGTGGGGGCGGCTTGGCCTGGTGGCTTTCCAGGATCTGCTTGCACCAGCTGCTCCACGGAGAAGTCGGCGGTGCTGCTCCCGTTGCTGCAGGTCCACTTGATCCCATGAACTGCGGGAGGGAAGAGCGCCACGTGCCCAGGTCAGGATCCCGGCCTTGTCGCCCGTCCCCACGAGACCCCAGCCCTCCCCAGGTGCAGAAACCAGTGCTCCCGGGCAGGAGGAGGGTGGGGCACTGCCCCTGCCACGGGCATTCGGGCAATGGGTGGGCAAACAGGACGTTCTCGTTCACGCCGCCCTGAGTCCGACGGGGTTGGGCAGCACGTAAGTCAAACAAGATAAAATAAATTCTGAAAAATAGTCCTCTTCACCACACTGTGGCCAGATTCCTCCCCCTGATAAAGCCCGCGGCCTGCCCACCTCGGGCTTGGCGTCCAGCTGCTAGCCTCCTGGGAACGGAGGAGACTGCCGGCCTGGCGCTTCTCAGCAGCACCTGCTGGCGGTCAGAGGCTCAGCACAGCCACCGGCCCCCAGCTCCCCGTTCCCAGTTCCAGTCCTCAAGTACAACCATAACGGAGCTTGTAACTTGCGACGGCTATAAAGTGGGCCAGTCACAGGATGGACCCAGTTTTTCAACAGTTCTTAAGCAAACCCTTCACTGGCTACGGCAGGGTCAGGCCAATCAGAACTTGGAAGAGCTACTTAGCAACTGGTCGTATGTCAAGGACTACCGGCAGGCTCCCTCCCTCCACGAAGGATCCTAAAACCCTGGCTATGGTGGCGCAGTGGTGAGAGTGCAGTACTGCGGGCGACTTCTGTCGACTGCCCCCAGTTTGGCAGTTTGAATCTCACCAGGCTCAAGGTTGATCTGTCCTTCCCTGGGGGAGGGCTCGGGGGGGGCCCACAGGCTGACTCCATTAACCCGCTTAAGAAGAGGCACCGCAAGGGGGCGCGCAAGTCTTCCATGCCACCGCGCTGTGGCTGCCGTCCCCACTCCCGCTCCTGCACCGCTTACACATGGGTTTCAGCTGTCCCACCAGTTCTTCCTTCGACCACTTCAGCCACTCCTTCCGGTCACTGTTGATGGAACAGAGGAGGGGGCTGCAGATCTTCCACAGTCCTCGATAGCCGGCACATTCAGGTAGTGGACCAGGACAATGTCCGGGTTCTGCAGGGAGGGGACACAATACTGGCGGTAATAGGAATCCGCCCCTGGCAGGGAGCAAGGCCACACCGGGTGGGAGAAGAGCGGGCGTGGGGAGGGCTTAGGAGGGGAGAGCAAAGGAGGCAGTCTCGTTAAAAGAGAGACGAGTTTTCCTAAGACTTTTTCCGTCCTGCTTCTTCCTGGTAGTTAAGACGGATCCGACCCACATTCCAGCTCTCAAACAGAAACTGGGCGGGGGTGACTCCCAGCCCAAAAGAGGGTCTTCTGAAGAATAACTGGGGAGTCCTAAAAAGACCTCACAGCAGGCCCCAAACCAAGAATAACCTTGATGATTCTGCCAAGTCCACTTCTTTGTGGCTTCAAACCAGTAGACAGAATCTTGCCAGGTTTAAGACTCAAAACTCTCTGTATCTCTAGATGTGATCTGTGTCCTCGCCCTCTTTCTCTCACAGCCCAAGGAATAGAGGCCCCTCCCCTTCAAGGGATCCCCCCACATCACCAGGAGCCTCTCCGGGGAAGGTCAGGCAGACAAACACACACACACACACACACACACACGAGAAGCAGGACACCGGACTCACCTATTTCTTGGACAATGGATTTATGTATTTTGGGCATCTTTCCCCTGCAATTTAGGTATTCTAAGTAACAGCAAATTTTCTTTATTCTCTTTTCTTCTTTCTTTCTTTCTTTCTTTCTCTCTCTCTCCTTCTTTCTTTTTCTTTCTCTCTCTCTCTCTTTTCTTTTCTTCTTTCCTTTCTTTCTTCCTTCCTTTCTCTCTCTCTCTCTTTCTTTTTCTTTCTCTCTCTCTTTTCTTTCCTTTCTTTCTTCCTTCCTTCCTTCCTCTCTCTCTTTCTTTCTTTCTTTTTCTTTCTCTCTCTCTCTTTTCTTTTCTTTCCTTTCTTTCTTTCTTTTTCTTTCTCTCTCTTTTCTTTCCTTTCTTTCTTTCTCTCTCTCTTTTTTTTTCTTTCCTTTCTTTCTTTCTCTCTCTCTTTCTTTCCCTTTCTCTCTCTCTCTCTTTTCTTTCCTTTCTTTCTCTCTCTCTCTCTTTGTTTCCCTTTCTCTCTCTCTCTTTCCTTTCCTTTCTTTCTCTCTCTCTCTCTTTCTTTCCCTTTCTCTCTCTCTCTTTTCTTTCCTTTCTTTCTCTCTCTCTCTCTCTTTCCCTTTCTCTCTCTCTCTTTTCTTTCCTTTCTTTCTCTCTCTCTCCTCTTTCTTTCCCTTTCTCCTCTCTCTCTTTTCTTTCCTTTCTTTCTCTCTCTCTCTTTCCCTTTCTCTCTCTCTCTCTTTTCTTTCCTTTCTTTCTCTCTCTCTCTTTCTTTCCCTTTCTCTCTCTCCTCTCTTTTCTTTCCTTTCTTTCTCTCTCTCTCTCTTTCTTTCCCTTTCTCTCTCTCTCTCTTCTTTCTTTTCCTTTCTTTCTCTCTCTCTCTTTCCCTTTCTCTCTCTCTCTTTTCTTTCCTTTCTTCTCTCCTCTCTCCTTCTTTCCCTTCTCTCTCCTTCTCCCTTCTCTCTCTCTCTCTTTTCTTTCTCTCTCTCTCTCTCTCTTTCTTTCTTTCTTTTCTTATATTGGGATGCCATCCTATCCGAAGGACACAGAAAATATATATCTTCCCAAAATCATAATTCGTTCTATTAAAAGCAGGGGCATCGAAAATTGGCGATTTTAAGTTGCGGGGACTTCGACTCCCAGAATTCATCAGGCAGCACACAGCTAGGCTGGGGAATTCTGGAGTTGAAGTCCACAAATTGGAGATTCCTAGGACCGTGATGGCGAATCTATGGCACAGGTGTCACAGGTGGCACGCAGAGCCATTAGCTGGTGGCAGGTGAGCCGTTGCCCTAGCTCAGCTCCAGCGTGTGCGTGTGCCGGCCAGCTGGGCTTTGGCTCGCACGGAGGCTCCGGGAGGGCGTTTTTGGCTTCCAGGGAGCTTCCGGGGTGATGGGGGGGTGTTTTTACCCTCCCCAGGATCCAGGGAAGCCTTTGGTGCCTGGGGGGTGGGGTTCAGTTGGGAAACGGGCTTCCAGAGGGCCTCTTGGGGGGGGGAGTTGTTTTCATCCTCCCAGGCATTGAATTATGGGTGTGGGCACTCGCACATGCGTGAATATCATGCGCGCACACTTTTTTGGCACCCGTGTAAAAAAAAGGTTCGCCATCACTGAACTGGTGTCTCGCTCCGGTGGAGAACATGAGTCCCTGATTGTGCGAATGCCTGGTTCTTTATAACTTGGGGTTTTAATATCAGTCCTCAGGTTGTTGTGTTTCTTCCCCTGTGTTTTCTATTGTGTTTCATTCTCATTTTCATAAACAGCCCTGAGTCTGCGGAGAGAAATGGATGGATGGAGTTCACGGAGAGGGGCGGCATACAAATCTAATAAATAATAAATAATAACAATAATAATAATGGATGGATGGATAGATAGATATTCCTCATCCCTGCATCCTCAGTTGGGGAATTGTGGGAGTTGAAGTCTGTACCCCTTCACGTGGTCAAGATCGACAAATCCTACATTATTTTATTTTTATTTTTTATTTATTTATTTATTTAATTGGATTTGTATGCCGCCCCTCTCCGAGGACTCGGGGCAGCTAACAACAGTAATTAAAACCAACTAAAAAACCCTTATTGTAAAACCAAACATACATACACACAAACATACCATGCATACATTTTAGAGGCCTAGGGGGAAAGAATATCTCAGTTCCCCCATGCCTGATGGCAAAGGTGGGTTTTAAGAAGCTTACGAAAGGCGAGGAGGGTGGGGGCAATTCTAATCTCTGGGGGGAGTTGGTTCCTGAGGGCCGGGGCCGCTACAGAGAAGGCTCTTCCCCTGGGCCCCGCCAAATGACATTGTTTAGTTGACGGGACCTGGAGAAGGCCAACTCTGTGGGACCTAACTGGTCGCTGGGATTCGTACAGCAGAAGGCGGTCCCTGAGATAATCTGGTGCGGTGCCATGAAGGCCTTTATAGGTCATTACCAACACTTTGAATTGTGCCCCGGAAACTGATCAGTAGCCAATGCAGTCCGCGGAGTGATGGTGAGATGTGGTGCATGTTCTTGGAAGGCCCAAGGCTGCTCATGCGGCTGCATTTTGGACACGTTGAAGTTTTCCGAACACTTTTCAAAGGTAGCCCCATGTAGAGAGCATTACAGTAGTCGAGCCTCGAGGTGATGAGAGGGCATGAGTGACTGTGAGCAGTGACTCCCGGTCCAAATAGGGCCGCAACTGGTGCACCAGGTGAACCTGGGCAAACGCCCCCCTCGCCACAGCTGAAAGATGTTTCTCTAATGTGAGCTGTGGATCGAGGAGAGACGCCCCAGTTGCGAACTCTCCCTGAGGGGGACAATAATTCTTCCCCCAGGGTTATGGACGGACAGATGGACGTGTCCTTGGGAGGCAAAACCTACAGCCACTCCGTCTTGTCTGGATTGAGTCTGAGCCTGTTGACCACCCATCCAGACCCCCAACAGCCTCCAGACACCGAGCACATCACTTCACTTCCACTGCTTCACTGAGAGGACATGTGGGTGGAGATGTACAACTGGGTATCATCAGCGTACTGATGATACCTTACCCCATGCCCTTGGATGATCTCACCCAGCGGTTTCATGTAGATATTAAACAGCAGAGGGGAGAGAACGACCCCTGAGGAACCCCACAAGGTAGGGACCTTGGAGACGACCTCTGCCCCCCACCACCAGCACCGACTGCGACTGACCAGAGAGGTAGGAGGAGAACCACCGTAAAACCCACTTCCAACCCCTCCAGCCAGCGCAGAAGGATACCATGGTCGATTGGTATCGAAAGCCGCTGAGAGGTCAAGGAGCACCAGGACAGAGGATAAACCCCCTGTCCCCGGGCCCGCCAGAGATCATCCATCAACGTGACCAAAAGCAGTTTCCGTGCTGAAACCCGACTGCTGGGGGACCTAGATAATCGGTTCCTTCCAAGGACCGCTGGAGCTGGAGCGCCACCACCTTCTCAACAACCTTCCCCATAAAGGGAAGGTTGGAGACTGGACGATAGTTATTAAGTACGGCTGGGTCCAGGGAGGGCTTCTTGAGGAGGGGGGCGCACGAGCGCCTCTTTATAGAGTGTTGGAAAAAACTCCCCTCCCCAAGGAAGCGTTGGTAATCTCCTGGACCCCAGCTCCGTGTCACCTCCCTGCTCGGCCGAGACCAGCCAGGAGGGACATGGGTCCAACAAGCAGGTGGCGGAACTCACAGCTCCAATGGCCTTGTCCACTTCATCAGGTGTCACCAGGTCACTCGAAACAGATGGACTAAGACAGGCCCCTGTCACCTCGACTGACTCATTGTCAGTCGACTCTGCACTCCAATAGCCCCATCGTTTGGAAGTGGGCATCGCTCTCCATGTTGAACATTATTTAGCTGAAATGAAGGCAAGTCACCCGTTGCTATCTTCCTTCTGGAGACCCCCACACACACCCTCCCCCACCACCCCACACCCCTCAAGGAAAGGCCCCCAATTGGCTCAGCAGCTGCAGGGAGACTGACCTGGAGTAGCCAATAGCAGCGCCGGTGGAATGTCGGAACGATGGACGAATGGACGTAGCAGCCGTAGAGACACTGTGGAGAGGCAGAAGAGATGTTGGGGGCCTTTCCTCCCTGAAGGAGACCCCCCCCCCACTACAGGCGGTCCCTGATTTACGACCACTCGCTTAGTTATGACAAAAGCTACAAACGGGGGATGAGAACGGCAATTATAGCTGTGTTCTTTTCACAACCTACGACCGTTTCAACAATCTCCATGATGGTCCCCCGATCCAAATTTATCTGTCTGTCTGTCTATCATCTATCTATCTATCTATCTATCTATCTATCTATCTATCTATCTATCTATCTATCTATCATCTATCTATCATCTATCTATCTATACCAAATCTGTCTGTCTGTTTGTTTATTTGTTTACTTATCTATTTATTATTTGGACTCATATGCCGCCCATCTCCGAAGACTCGGGGCGGTTGACCACATCTAAAAACAATAAAAGCCTGCTAAGTCCAAATTTAAAATCAATTGAAAAACAACCCCAAATGTAATGTGTGTTTGTCGTGTGAACAGCAATAATTTTTTAAATGTTTACTGGGAATTTTAGATAAAGTAAGTTTTAAATTAATTGGATTAATTTTGTTCATATTGTTCCTTTGATACGTTGTGAGCTGCCCTCACTCCTCAGTGGCATATAACCACCCCGAGTCTACGGAGAGGGGCAGCATACAAATCCAATAAAAGTAATGATGATAATTAATAATAATAATAATAATAATAATAATACAAACCCAATCAATCAATAAACAAATAAATCCTTAAATTTCAAAAGTCACACTAAAACCCAATCGCCCCTGTTTTTAAACAGTCAAACTTTACATTCTGCTCATTGCGGGGGGGGGGGGGGGGGGGGCTATCTTAATGCCTCAAATATTGGTGACCGACTCATATTTTATGGCTGTCCGCTGAGTCTCACGAGCGAAGTCAACGGGGAAACCCGATCCCCTTAACAACGGTGAGAAGATCGTAAAATAGGGCAAATGTTTTTGCTTTGCAATGGAAAATTTTTGAACCCCATTGCGGTCATAAGTCAAAACCCACCTGTAACCCCCGCTCCTCCCCCCTCATTCTCTGCATCCTCCTTGAAACTCGGAACCCTGCCCCCCCTCCCAGCATCCGCCCCAAACACTCCCTTGCCCAGAGCGTGCCTGGGGGTTTTGCAGGGCCTTATTGTCCCTTCCCTGGGGTGGGGGTGGGGAGTGATGGAGGGGAGGGGGGGTCTTACCTCCACCCCTTTGACCTTCAGCTTCATGTGGTCTTCGCGCGTGGTCTTGCCGTCCTTCCGCTTCTTCCAGCAGTAGCCATCCTTCCGGTACTTCACCTTTTTGCGGTTGTAGAGGATGAGGGAGCCGTTTTGGGGTCTGCCGGGAGGGGAGTGGGAAGAGGCACGGAAGATAAATTTAAAACTATCTAAATCAGCACCACATAAAGAAAACTGTTATAAGATGTGCTCCAGATGGCATTTGGCAAAAATGCATCCAAAATTAAATCCAAAGTGTTTGCGATGCAAAATAAAAAATCTAACGGCACCTTTTTTCACATGTGGTGGTTGTGTTATGAAGCAAAGAAATTGTGGAAGACAATCCATAAACAGCTACAAGAGACAACGCATAGAATTCACTCCAGAATTGTTCTTAGTAGCAATTTTTAAGAAAGATTACAGTTAAGGGGAAGAAATATTTAATATTGCACATAACAACTGCAGCTCGGATTACTTTTACCCAATTTTGGAAAAATAATGAGATACCCCCCAGAAAAGGCAATAATAAATAAATCCATTTATGACTGTTCAGAGAGGGACAAACTTACATTGGAACTAAGAGGTCAAAAGGAACCAGAATATTATGAAACGTGGGAACAGTGGCACAAATGGATTGAAATAAGGGAAGCAAACAGGGAGATTATTATGAGTAACTCCCCAAATTAGTATGAAAAATGTAAATATGAAAAAAGAAAGATAGGATTACACCGGGGAACAGCAATTTGGTTGCCTTAAATCTGTGACTTATTTCCAACTAACTTTTAGCCTCTGGATCCAAAAATAACCACAGTTTTTGTCTGTCACGTCAACTTTTTAAGCTACGGGATACCTTAAGAAGTCAAACAAATTGTGCATATAAAGGAATGTAAAACAAAAACTTAGCAAATATACTGTTTACAAAGAGTAATTTTATTCATACAAAGACTATAATAGTTAAATTGTGTTCATACAAATAGTTTTTTTTAATTGAACCAACCTGCCTAATTAACTATAAAAAGGCTCAAAAATCAAACTCAACAGAAATTGTGTTACAAATTGTCCCGCAGTGTTGCATATACATGTGAGTAGGAATGCATAACTACAGAAATGATTGTGTTACGGAAATAATATTTTGAACTGAATATATGAAAGTTCTTTTCATGCACCAATGCACAACTTCTAAAAGTATGTTATTATTTTTAAAGAAAATGTATGAAAATCAATAAAGTTTTTCCCAAAAGAAACAAAAGAAGAAGTGGGGAGGTCGTGCTGGTTAACAACCCCCCCTGAAAGAATTCAGACCCCCGAAGGACCAGCTGAATTTGACCCATCAGGGCTGGGTGTGTGAGCAGGGCCTCCTCCGTGCCCAACCTTGAGGAAGCAGGGACTAGCTCCTTACCTGGTCTTGGGGGAGCTGTGGAGCCATTCCTCATGTTTCTCAAAGGTGATCAGGTAAGAAGCGATCTCCTGCAAAGAGAGACCCAGAGTGGCCCCCGTTCAGAGCCGGACCCTCCCGCTCCTGGGAAATACCCCCTTCCATACTACTGACACAACACACACATGTGCGCGCATACACACACACACCAGTGTTCTATCCCGGACCTACGTAACTTGAAAACGAAGGAGGAATCCAGGCGTGATATTTCAAATCAACCTTTTTGTATAGAAAGCCTCATTTATACAAGCCAAAGTCACGCATGCGATATAATCTTGGCAGCTTCTCAGTGAGAGTCATGGAAAGATAACTGTCCCGCAGCTCGGCTGCTGCCGGAGATTGAAGCTAATCTGCACATTCCTTCATGAGATAAGGAGTCGCCAGCGTCACTGACTAACAATTGCAGCTTCCGACAGGGCACTTTGACTCCAGGGATTTTAGCAGGGAAATGGGTCGTTCTTTGTCAAGTGGACCAATTTTCAGAATCTTCAGAACCCTCCTTGGAATGCGACATGAACAGAGTTGGTCGAGGAGCACGCGACACCAGGTTCCCTGTTCCCTGGTCAAGTGTCCAAGCAGTCAGGGCAAACAAGGGCTGGGTCCATCATGAACCCATCCGAGAGAAGTTGGAGAGAAATGAGTAGCCCTCCAAAGCGACTTATATGGACCCTACTTGGATCGAGAGGCTCTTCTCATGGTCACTCACACCCTTGTCGCCTCACGGCTGGATTACTGCAACACGCTGTACCTGGGGCTACCCTTGAAGACTATTCAGAGACTACAGTTGGTCCAGAATGCAGCTGCACTTCACCAACTCTTTGTGAGCTGCACTGGCCTCCTATTGGTCTCCAGTCACAATTCAAGGTGTTGGTTATTACCTATGAAGCCCTACATGCTCAGGGCTGGAGTATCTCCAAGACCACCTTCTACCACATGCCTCCCAGTGTTGGCGGGCAGGTCCATAGAAACATAGAAGACTGACGGCAGAAAAAGACCTCCTGGTCCATCTCGTCTGCCCTTATACTATTTCCTGTGTTTTATCTTAGAATGGATCTATGTTTATCCCAGGCATGTTTAAATTCAGTTACTGTGGATTTACCAACCACGTCTGCTGGTGCTCACCGCCGTAATTCAATGGGGCAGGGCCTTCTCTGTGGTGGCCCCGGTTCTCTGGAATCAGCCACCTTCAGAGAGCCACACTGCCCCCACCTTATTGGCCTTCTCAAAAGCCATAAAGACCTGGCTTTTCCGACAGGCCTGGGGCCACGGACCTCACTGGGGGGGTTACTAGCGAGGTCGGCCCATGAATGTACAGATGGCAGAAATTATTTTAAATTGAAATGTTTTCTATACTGAGCCGTGTTTATTTTTGTTGTGTGCCGTCCTGAGTCTTAGAGCAGTGATGGCGAACCTTTTTTTCTTCAGGTGCCAAAAAGCGTATCATGCAGGCGCCAGTGCCCACCGCCGTAATCCCATGCTTTCCCCCGCCCTCTGGAGGCCAGAAGAGGCCTGTTTCCCAACTTCTGGTGGACCCAGTAGGCTCCTATTTTGACCTCCCCAGGCTCTGAAGGCTAAAAACGCCCCTCCCTCCATCCCCTTGGAAGCCAAAAACGCCCTCCCAGAGCCTCTGTGCGGCTGCCCGGCTCATACATGCACATTGGAGCTGAGCTAGGGCAACGGCTCACATGCCAGCAGATATGGCTCCGTGTGGCACCTGTGGCACTTGTGCTATAGAGGTTCACCATCACTGCCCTAGAGTGTTGGGCAGCATAGGTAGATAGGTAGGTAGGTAGGTAGGTAGGTAGGTAGATAGGTAGGTAGGTAGGTGGATGGATGGGTAGGTAGGTAGATATAAGAGATAGATATAGACAGAGAGACAGAGATAAAAATTAAATAATAAATAAATTGAATAATAAAATAAAAATAAAAATAAAAATATGGTTAGCCCTCTCACCAACAACTTCTGACTGGCCATGACACCCCCCCCCCCCCCATGATCGGGGTGGAAATCGTGGTAGTACCGGGGGGGGGGGTCCCAGCTGATGGGGCTTTTTACCACATCCTTCCATTGCTTTGCCTACTAAGCCACGCCCACAGAACCGGCAGTAAAAATAATTTGAATCCCACCTTCACACGGATATGATCTGATGGTTGAAGGGCAACTGAAGGACCCCCCCCTTCCTCCCAACATCTTCCTCCCCCTGGTGGGCCCTCAAGGGAGCCTTGCACTGGGGGCAACTCTCCCCCCCCACCCCCCCACCCCCAAAAGCAGGGCTCTCCAACCTTGGCATAACTGCTGGACTTCAACTCCCAGAATTCACCATCCAGCTTTGCTTTGCATTCTGGGACTCGAAGTGTGCCGGGCTGAAAGTCGCCAACGTCAGAGGCCGCTGGGTTGCCTCTCCAATGGCATGTGGACTTCGACTCCCACGATTCCCCACCTAGCACGATTGGCTGAGGAACTCTGGGAGTCGAAGTCCACAAGTCACAGGAGAGGCAACTCTGCCCTGACCTAAAGGCAGAAGTGGGGGGTGCAGGAGAAAGGGCTCCCCGCCCACAGGGTCTCCCCACCCCCAAAGAACGACCCCCCTGGGAAGACGGCCGGTACGACCACGAGCCCAAGCAGGCCGTTGTAAAGTGAGTTAGCCCCACTAATGAACCTTTTTTTACCACCGTTGTTAAGTGAATGACTGCAGCCGTTAGCCGTTGTTATGTGAACCTGGCTTAACCCCCCATTGACCTAGAAGGGGGCAACGGGGGGTCATGTGACTTGGGACTCTGCGACTGTGGAAAACAGGAAGCCTCTGAATTTGGATCGCGTGACCCTTTAAAAGGGTCATTAAGTGTGGGAAACACTTCTGTTGCAATATGAGGAATTATTTTATATATAATCTTCTATGAATGTTTAGTACGGATGTTGGGTTAGTTTATTAGGGTTTTAATTAATGTTTTATAACTTAGTTTTATATCTGACTTCTTTTATTGTCTTGTATTTTATTCTGCTGACCCCTTCGGGATTGGGCGGCATACAAGTCGAATAAACAAAAAAGTTATAAGAAAATTTCCTTTTGGAACAATTTGCTCAACTCATTTGTAAGACTCAAATAAGAAGCGAATTTGATGACCAGTGATTAATGTAAAGGTTATTGTAATGTTTTAATATTAGATGAAAAGCTGTATTTATAATAATAATAATAATAATAATAATGATAATATATTAGATTTGTATGCCGCCCCTCTCCGCAGACTCTTTTAAGACGTTTTTGAATATATAAGATATTATACAGGGTGCATTCCAAAAGTAATGCAATTATTTTTTTTAAAAGTAATTTATTGCACAGATTTGCACAAACACTTAAAATTCTTTAAAGTCCTGTCCTTGGGCCTCTACACATTTTTTCCGGCGACTCTGCCATGACTGGTACGCGCCCTGGAAGGCGTCTTCGGGGACCTCTCGCAAGGTCTTCGTCACGGCTGATTGGATCTCTTCTATGGATGAAAAACGGGCTCCTTTCAGGGCTGGGAACGAAAAGAAGTCTGCTGGGGCGACGTCAGGACTGGTGGGGGGCAGCATTGGGACCTGGTGTTTGACCAGGAACTCGTGGACTTGTAGCACATTATGGCAAGGCGCGTTTTTTGTCCATAGAAGAGATCCAATCAGCTGTGGCGAAGACCTTGTGAGAGGTCCCCGAAGACGCCTTCCAGGGCGCGTACCGGTCACGGCAGAGTCACTGGAAAAAATGTGTAGAGGCCCAAGGACAGTGCTTTGAGGAATTTTAAGTGTTTGTGAAAATCTGTTCAATAAATTACTTTTTTTAAAAAAAATTGCATTACTTTTGGAAGGCACCCTGTATGTTTCTCCAATCCTTTTGTGAAAGAAAGAGATATAAGAGCCTCCATTGAATGATTACAAAGAAAAAAAAGGAAAAAAATTGTATATGTTTGACAATAAGTTTAATCTTGTGTTGGTGGAAATTATGCATTGTTTTTAACTTCCTGTTGGAGAAAATAATAAAAAAACAATGTACTAAAAAAAATAGTGTGGGAAACGGCGGCAAGTCACTTTTTTCTCCTCTGACTTCACTTCTGGAACAGCTGCAAAGCAAAGAAGGACGGAGCTTTCTTCTCCCAGCTCCAACCCCAGGCCCCACAGCTGACCCCCCTCCACTGGGCACCTCTGGCCAGACGTCCTCTAGAGCAGTGTTTTTCAACCAGTGTGCCGGGGCACACTAGTGTGCCGTGAGACATGGTCAGGTGTGCCGCGAAGCTCAGAGAAAGCAAACAAGAGAGAGAGAAAGAAAGAGAGAGAAAGAGAAAGCAAACAAGAGAGAAAGCAAACAAGAGAGAGAGAAAGAAAGAGAGAGAAAGAGAAAGCAAACAAGAGAGAAAGCAAACAAGAGAGAGAGAAAGAAAGAGAGAGAAAGAGAAAGCAAACAAGAGAGAAAGCAAACAAGAGAGAGAGAAAGAAAGAGAGAGAAAGAGAAAGCAAACAAGAGAGAAAGCAAACAAGAGAGAGAGAAAGAAAGAGAGAGAAAGAGAAAGCAAACAAGAGAGAAAGCAAGCAAGAGAGAGAAAGAAAGCAAGAGAGAGAACAAGAGAGAGAAAGAAAGAAAGCAAGAGAGAGAGAGAGAAAGAGAGGGAGGGAGGGAGAGAGAAAGAGAGCAAAAAAGAGGAAAGAAGGAAGAGAGAAAAAAAGAGGAAGGGAGAGAAAGAGGGAGAGAGAAATAGAGCGAAAGGGAGGAAGAGAGAGAATTTTTTTGTCCAATATTTTTTTAGCCAGCCCCCCCCCCCCCGCCCTCAATGTGCCCCATGGTTTTGTAAATGTAAAAAGTGTGCCGCGGCTCAAAAAAGGTTGAAAATCACTGCTCTAGAGGGGCCACGCAGGGGCTCCCCCCTCCCCTCGCTGCCTAGCGCAGCGCTTCTCAACCTTCCTAATGCCGGGACCCCTTAATATGGTTCCTCATGTCGTGGTGACCCCCAACCATAAGCCAAGCCCCAATTTGAGTGTAGTATGTCTTGCTGTGTGAATGGGAATAAATGATTTTAAATGTTATTAGTGTTTTAATTTTTTAAAGCTGTATTAATTGGATTTTTTAGATATGTATATTGTATATTGTTTTGATATGTTGTGAGCGCCCCGAGTCCTCACAACATATCAAAACAATATACAATACACAGCTGTCAGCCTGGAGAGCTTCAAGGCAGGATGAGACAGATTCGTGGATGCCAAGCGCATCTTAGGTGGTGATTGAAACGGACGTCCAAGTGCCCCCTCTGTGGGGTTGAGGCAGGCAGGGCTCCCTCGGGTCCCATGTGTTGGGGGTCAAGGGAAAGGGAGGGTCTTGCCTTCTCCTTCTGCTCAAGGGCCCCATGGACAATAGGGGGGCCCTGGGGGACACAGAAGGCTGGACTCCAGGGGCTTTTGGCTCTTCTTAGGTTCTTATGTGCTTATACAAATCCAATCAATCAATCAATCAATCAATCAATCAATCAATTCTCCCAACAGAGCTCCTCTCAATGTATTTGTAGAGCTCCGGGTCCTTGGAGAGAGGCGGCATAAAAGTCCAATAAATAAAGAAATAAAGAAATTTGCTCTCAGACTAGGCGCAAATTGTGTGTGTGATTGTTGCTTGATTGGTTTTTTCAACAAAATTGGGGTTTTTTAGATTAGGTTATTCTGTTCAACTAACTGGATTTAGCCAATTAATTAATTGGAATTCATCGTATTTCATTGTTTCTTTCACATGTTGTAAGCTGATTCCTCAGGGAGGGGCAGCATATAAATTCAATTATTAAAAATAAAAACAATAAACACCTCCCCATCGTCCTTGTCTGACTATGCGACCAATCTTGCTTTGTGGCTAAGAGCGCAGTCTTTAATTTATACACCCAGCAGCAACACACACTGCACACTCACCTGGTGGTAACGTCCCAAGATCCCCAGGCACAATCAATCCTCGTGCCGTTGTAACTCTGAACGGTCACTAAGCAGACCGCTGTAAGTGAAGAGCCCCCTGCAGAGCCTTGTTTGCTAGCGTGCTACAAAGAGTCCTAAGTGCTTCTCAACCTTTCTAATGCCATTAATACAGTTCCTCCCGTCGTGGTGACCCCCAACCAAAAGCCGAGCACTGATTCTCCTAACACAGCTTGGAACCGATTGGCAGGAATATCAGGGGACACTCCCACTGTAAACACCCGATTGTAAAAATATGTTCCAATAGAAGCTTTAGTCCCTAACACCAGGGGAAATTTGTTCCCCCCCACCCATGGCCTTAGGCGACCCCTGTGAGACGGTCCAAAGGGGTCCCGACCCCCCAGGTGGAAAACCACTACTGGGTATGTTCCAAAATTTTAGGTAGAACCCCGATCTTTCCATTTTGGGATGTGAAATCGCCTCCTCCAGGTTTTTGGTTGTTGTGTCTAGCCTACTACTGGTCCCATCGAGTCCTTTTTTCTGTTTCTCTTGTGAAACAGTTGTTTGACCCCGAAAGGCAATAAAATCAACAATGCAATAAAAATAAAATTATTTTTTTTTGAAAACCATACATACTTGCAGTCATACGTAATTCCAGGCGTGCCGGAAAAGCCAGGACTTAACAGCTTTCCAGAAGACCGGGAGGGAGGAGATAGTTTAGATCTCTGGGGGCCATTGGTTCCAAAGGGTCGGAGCCACCACAGAGAAGGCCCTTCCCAATGGCCCCACCAGCCGTAATTGCTTGGTGGATTGGACCTGGAGAAGGCTGAGTGTGGGCCCTTTCTGGTCACAATGAGGTAGGAGGTCCCATAAATAGTCTGGTCCTAAGCCATGTAGGGGCTATAAAGGTGATGACCAATACCTTGAATTGCATTTTGAGACTGACTGGCAACCAATGCAGCTCACGTAAAGAGTTGGAGCAATATGGGCCCAGGCACCTTGGTGCACCCATCATTCCATGCAGTTCTGCATTTTGCACCAGCTGAAGTCTCCGAACGCTCTCCAAGGGTAGCCCCATGTAGAGCGCATTGCAGTAGTCAAGGTGAGAGATGGTGAGGGCGTGAGTGACTGTGCGGACTGTAGGCAGGCTGGTAATATTAAGAACGCAGCCACGCGAGCCGTCATGGGTGGGCCTAGGCACAGCCACGTCACTCCAATGCTCAGCGAGCTACACCGGCTTCCGGTCAACCTCCGAACACAATTCAAGGCGTTTGGTTGTCACCTATAAATCCCCACCTGGCTTAGAGCCACATTACTTATGGGACCCTCTTCTGCCTCACACACCCCAAAGGCCAATCAGATCCTGGGTCCCATCAGCCAAACAATGCCAACTGGCAGGACCACAGGGTAGGACCTTCTCGGTGGTGGCTCTGGCATGTTGGAACCAGCTTCCCCTGGAGATTCGCACCACTTCCACTCTCCTGGCCTTAAAAGACCCTAAAGTCACGACTTTGCCAGTAGGCCTGGGAAGACCCGGGAGCACCGACCCTCTTCTCCAGTCTGACCGTTGCATGATTGTGAGATGGATGTGTGTTGTGATGGGTTTTAACCTTCGTATAGTATTTTATTGTTGTTCTCCCTCCGTGAGTCTGTGGGGAGATGGACGGCATGGAAACGTAATCAAATCAAATCAGATGTTTGATAACCATCTGCCTGAAGAGGTGTGGGGTTTCCTTTGGAGTTGGAAGGGACCTTGGAGGTCTTCTAGTCCAACCCCCTGCTTAGGCAGGAGACCCTACACCACTTCAGACAGATGGTGATCCAACATGTACTTAGAAACTTCCAGTGTTGAAGCATTCACAACTTCTGGTGGCAGGCTGTTCCATTGGTTAACTGTTATTTCAGGAAATTCCTCCTTAGTTTCTAAGTTGCTTCTCTCCTTGTTTAGTTTCCACCCATTGCTTCTTGTTCTGCCCTCAGGTGTTTTGGAGAATAGCCTGACTCCCTCTTCTTTGGGGCCACCCCTGAGATACTGGAAGGCTGCTATCCTGTCTCCCCTGGTTCTTCTTTTCCATCAAACTAGCCATAAACCCAGTTCCTGCAACTGTTCTTCATATGTTTTAGCCTCCAGTCCCCTAATCATAGTTCCCTCTAAGCTGAGCAGTGAGCAATCGCTCACTTAAAAATCATCATCAACTCAGAGTTTTCCAAACCTGCCCAGAAGCTGAGAGGGAAATTTTATTATTATTTCTGTGCCGCCCAGTCCCAAAGGGACTGCCGCTCAGACACTATACTTTTCCGCCCACCCCCAAAAAAATTTAGAGAGAACACTGCGGCCCTAATCCAGTGTTTCCCACCTTGAAGATACCTGGACTTCAACTCCCAGAAGTCCCCAGACAGCGCTGGCTGTGGAATTCTGGGAGTTGAAGTCAGATATCTTCAAGTTGCCAAGGTTGGGAAACACTGCCCTAGTCCTCTTTGTTGCTCTTCTCTGAACTCTTTCCAGAGTCTCAAAGTCCTTTTTGCATCGTGGTGGACAAAACTGAATGCAAATATTCCAAGTGTGGCCTCACCAAGGCCTCATAAAGTGGCCTTAACCCTTCGCGCGATCTTGATTCTCTCCCTCTGTTGATGCAGCCGAGAACTGTGGTGGCCTTTTTGGCAGCTGCTCCACACGGCTGGATCCCATTGAAATGGCTGTTCCCACCTGGACTCCAAGGTCCCTCTCGCAGTAGCTACTCTTGACCAATGTGGAAAGCAAAAGACCTCCAAGGTCCCTCCCAACTCTGGCATCATTATCGTTATCCAATCAAAGAGGCCACAAACCTGCCCTTGAAGCTGCTGCATGGGGGGGTGGGGGGCTCTGAGACCTTAGAGGGGGGAAGCAGGAGATGCTGGTGAAGTTGCAAAAAACAGAAATGGCCGTTTGCCGGAAGGCTGAAGCCAATCCAGGCAGCCTGGACCAATGGCCACAACAGGGCGGCCGGAGTCCGGATTTCAGGCAGGTGGGAGATTGTCCAAAGGATGCAGCAGAGGAGGAGGGCAGGAAAACATGGGGGGAGGCCCATTTGGGTCCCCACCCCCACCCCCAGAAGGAGCCTCCCCCTCCCCCACCTCAGGGGTGCTGCCTTGGGGTCCTTCAGAGTTTGGTCCAGATCCAAAACGGCCCCTTGCGGGAACCGTCTCCTCCCTCTTCTCTGTGCAAACACAACCAAACCTTCCGGTCCTCAAACCATTACACTGGAGGGTCACCAGCTGCCCCCCACTCACCCCATCCCTTGTGATGCCCTTTTGCAGGGGTCTTTGGGGGCAATTCGAGCTCAGAGCCTCAGAAGAGAAAAAATGCAGGAGGCTGCGGGGGGTGGGTGGGGGTGGAGGGGGGTCTGCAAGCAGGAGCCCCAATTCTCAGGGGCCACGTGGGGTCAAGTGGGAGGGCAGAGCCCCGCAGCCAGAGGGGCCCTTGGGTACCTGAGCCGGCCTGTTGGATGGGGCAGATTTCCCCAGCCTTTGCCCCCCCCTCCCACCCCAAGCGCCCCTACCTCGTTGGTGTTCCACCGCAGCCGCTCCCTGGGCAGGGCCGGGCACTTGGGCACACACTCCACCAGCTTCTTGGGCAGGAAGACCTTCAGGTGGTGGCTGTTCTCTGCGGGGGGGGGGGGCACAGTCAGCAGAGTCCCCATGGGGTTGGGGGGGGGGGGCAGACGCCCACCTGTGCAAGGATCGCTGGGTCCCCGCCCCTCCTCTCCCCCTTTCCTCTCCCCCTCCCCGTCTTCTCCCCCTCCCCATCCCTCCCATCACATCTCCCCTCCCCTCCCCCTCCGGGCGGCTTGCTCCTGGCCCCTCCTCCGTGGGAAAAGAGCACCCTCCCCCCGCCGGCCGAGCCCTCCCCCTCCCTCCTCACCGGAGACCTCCGTGGCCGCCTTGTTCATCTTGGGGCCGGGCGGGGCGCTCAGAGGACTCCGCCGGGCAGCCTCCACGCCGAGCAGCCTGCGGGGGAGGGCAGCGGCAGGGCGTCAGCGGCGGCCCCTCCTCGGGCACCGGCGGCCCCGCTCCCTCCCCCCTCCCTCCGCCCCGCCCGGTGCCAGCCTCGCCCTCCCGCCCGGGTGGCACCTGCCGAAGCGCCCGCAGCTCCGCCACCGGCCGCCATTCCCCGCGCCCCGCGCCGGCTGCTGCTTGGGCCCTTCCTGCCTCCGCCTCCGCCGCTGCGCTCCGCCCGCCGGTGACAGCGCGGCCCCCGAGCTCCCTCTCCCTCTCCGGTGGCATCTGGCCCTTTAAGACGGGGGAGGGGGGGGCGAGAGGCGGGGCGAGGAGCCCAGGAAGAGGCTTTGCTGGCCACCGGTGGGGACTTCAACTCCCAGAATTCCCCCGGCAGCAGAGGGCGCTGGCCGTCCCTCTTAAAGGGGCCGAGTTCCAAACACCGCCACCCGGATGCCAGGGATGGGAAGCATGGGACAAGGATGCAGCAAGTGCCAGTCTGAGGAAGGAATCAGGAACATGGGCTTGGGAGTGGGGGAGACGGGGGGGGGCTGTTCCTACTCGTTTTTTTCTCACCACTCTTGTCCCCCATCTCCTGGCTTCCCCATTGCTCCTTCCACCCCCCCCACCCCCCGACATTCGCCGAGTGTTTCTGGCCTCCTGCTCCTCCTGCCCTTTCATGCGCCCTGAGTGCAGCCACGAAGGTTAACAGAGCTTGGAAGGGGCCTCGCGGGTCACCTAGTCCACCCCGCTGCCTTCAGGCCTATCTAATCTTGGCCACTGTGGATCAAGCACCAGGACTGCTCGCCTGGGGGCATTCTGGGAGTTCAAAGTCCCTGCCTTGCCAGGAAGCCGGACACTGTCCTTTATCGTATTTATGACATTTATAGTTTGATTATAAATTAATTGCAGGCGCCCCCCCCCCCCAATTAACGTTCAAAGTAAGTGAAAAACCACACCAACCATCAGAATTAAGTTCCAAAAATATATTTGATGAACAGGATAACAACTGAACACAACAAAAGCATTGTTGACATTCCGAGCCATTTAAATCTGTTTTGTGCGGGGGGGGGGGGGTTGTCCCACCTATGGTCAAATATGGAATTGGGACTCGCGGTGGTTCCTTTGGGCTGAGCTGGGGAGGGGGCTGTTTTCTTCCTCTGAAAACTCACTTCAATTGTGCCTTAAAAAAACACAGAAAAATTTTAAAACTGCCCTTGCAAGCCAAGCGAGGCGAAGAGGCTGCCCGTCTGCCCCTGCCCCCTTTCTGCCCTCAATGTCTCTCTTGAGGCGGTTTGGTCAAGACTGGATGGCCAGGGAAACAGGCGCAAAGTCTCTCCCCCCCCCCTTTAGTGAGGAAAAATAAAAGTGCTGAACCGTTGTTTTTTCCCTAAAATCACCCCAAAAATCCAACTTGGAAAAGCCAACAAAGAAGGACGGAGTGGGCTCGTGGTGGTCAGTCCTTCAGCCAGGCCAGGAAGCCTTCCGCACCCCTCCCTTCTCGCCTGGCTCACGTGTGTGTGTGTGTGTGTGTAGAGAAACCCTTTTATCAGACTCCCAATAACTAATTTTCCCGTAAACTGAGGATCAGGGCAGCGCACAAATCTAGTAAATAAAATAAAATATGAAACCTAAGTGGATCGGGCGGCATAGAAGCTGAATAAATTACATTCAATTAAATAAACAGAGAGGCAAGAATTCAGCCACCAAGGCTTGGAAGCCACTTTCTGAGAACTGGTCCTCGCCTCCCCCGTCTGAGGGAATATTGGGGGGGGGCTTTCGATCCTTTGCTCTAAGCCAGGCCCTGGAAGGACCCCCCAGGGCAGAGGAGGGGGGTCTAAGGGGGGGGTGTTGGGGGTGCCACTGCCTTGGTGAGGCTGCAAAAGGCTGCTCTCTCTTTGGAGCCCCTGGAGGAGCTTACTCCTAGGTTACACGCAGGTGGAGGAGGAGGACAGCCAAGGGGGAGAGAGAGAGGGAGCCAGGATTACTATGGAAACCCTCTTCAGTGTGTGTGTGTGTGTGTGTGTGTGTGTGTGTGTGTTCACTCGCTCGCTCATCTCAGCCCACGGAGGGAGGTTTATTGGCAGCACAGAGGAGGGGGGGAGATGCCAGTCATGGGGGGGGGGCACTTGCAGACTTGCAAAAGGGGAGAAAGAGAGAGACACACACTCACCATCACAACTCAAGCCCCTCCCCCATTCCCCGGAGGGACCCCCGTGGGGCCCAGGCTGACCCACAACGCCTATTCCTCGGGTCGCAGCAGAGGGCTTCCTCCATGGGGAGAGCGGTGGTGGTGGTGGTGGGCCGCCAGGGCGTAGAAGGCCGGGGGGCTTCCTTGGGTGAAGCTCAGGTTGGGGTCCCACTGCGGGGGGAGCTGCAGAAGGCAAGGTGGGAGTCAGGGGGGTGGGAGTGGGGGGAGACCCCAGCGTTAGCAATAGCATGTGGACTTTATATACCGCTTCATGGGGCCTTTCCAGCCCCCTCCAAGTGGTTCACAGGCTCAGCCTCTTTCCCCCCAACCCTCGGGGTCTCCACATTTGATCTCCCCCCCCCTCGCAAGGAGGGCAGGCTGAGTCCACCTGGAGCCGGTGGGGAGACTTGAACTGCCGGACTGAGCCCACTGTGCCACTGGGGCTCGAAATCAAAGCCCCTTCCCCTGGCAGGGACAGGCAGGCAGCGGAATTAGGGGGAGGGTCCCATGGAGAGATTGGGGGGGGCAACGGAGCATTTCAGCTTCAAGCAGGTGGACTTCAGGGCCCAGAATCCTTTGCTTTGCCAGCTGGGGATTTCTTTTGGGGGGGGGGTTTTCAAAGCCCACAAAGCTGCCAGGTCTGAGGAACATCACTTCGCCAGCCGCCCACCCACCACCACGTGCCGGATCCCTCACCGGGGGCGGCGTTGCTAAGCAACAGTGGCCTCCCCCCCCCCCCACGCTTACTTCGCACTCCGTCAGGCCGCTCGCCGCCCCCGCCTGCCAACTGCTCACCTGGTCAGCGTCACGGGGGGCTCTGCGCAGGAAGGGCCGGGCGAAGGGCTCTGGCGTCCAGGCGGGACTCAGCAGGAAGGCGGGCACAGGGCCCCCCACCGCCCCGACACTTTGGGGGCAGAGCTGGGGCAGAGGGGGCCTCTCCTGTGCTGCTTTCTGCCTGTGAAACAAAGGCGGGCGCTGGTTGGGGGTCTCCGAGAGAGGGGGGGCATTTTGCAGAGGCAAGGCCGTGGCCAGCGGAGCACCCGGAGGGGATCTGGACGGTGGACCAGGGCCTTGGCCTCTTTTGGGGTCAGGAGGGGCCGGAACTGTTGCCCCTCGCGAGCCTTCACTCCGACTCTGCTGGCTGCCTTCCATGAAGCCCTGAAGCGGGGGCGGGGGTGGCAGAGGACCCCCTGTGCCATATGTCAAATGCCCTGAAGGTGGTGGTGGGGGCGAGGGAGGCGACTGACCCCTGGGTAGAGTCCGAGGGGAAGGAAGGGAAAGGTGGGAGGGGGCCGTTTCCTTACTTGTCGATGTTGCTTTGCCGTCTCTTCACCTCCTCCAGGTGATACAAGACGGAGAGGCCTGGGAGGCGTCCGCGGAGGCCCCTCTGCTTTGGACCCTTCCTCTTCTTTTGACACAGTTCCTTGGGGGATGGGAGGCTCCGCGGGGTGGGGGCTGCCTCCCACGGCCAAGGCCCCCCCTCGTCTCCTGGAGGCCGCTGGGCTGCCCAGCCAGGGGCCTAAAGAGCAGGGAGGCCAAGATGGGGTCAGCAAGGGGTGTCCAACCAACCCACCGGGGTTAAAGCTACCAAGGTTGGAGACGCCTGCCGTAGGAGCACTGGGCGCTTCGGGGACCTAGCAATAATGTCCAGGGAGAAGGTCGGACCCCTTGCTTATCAGATGGACTCAAACAAATGAAACGGAAGTTCAACGCAATCCCACACCTAGGTAAGAGAAACCAAAGACAGACACACAAACTGGGTGAAAAACCACACTCCACAGTAGCAACAACTGCGAGAGGGGTCTCAGAGCCTTGGTGGACAACCAACTCAATAAGAGCCAGCAGTGGGCAGCAGGGGCCAAAAAGGCCAATATGATCCTGAGTTGCATTAACAGAGGGATACAATCTGGGACTAGGGAGGTACCAAGACCACCCTGTAAAGCCTTAGTTGGACCACAACTAGAGTTCGGCCTCTGGTTTTGATACTCTAAAAAAAAGGGCAGGAGAGAGCAGCCAGGATGATAAAGAGGACTAGAAACTAGAACATACGAAGAAGAGTGGTTGCAGGAACCAGGCCTGGATGGTCTCGCAAAGACAATGATAGCAGACTTCCAATATTTGGGGGGGGCTGCCCCAGAGAGGAGGGGGGCGGGCCAGGCTGTTTCCCAAGGCACCAGAAAGAACAGCGGGCGGAAGCTGACCAAGGAGAGATCCAACCTGGAAATAAGGAGGAACTTTCTGAGGGTCAGAGTGATCGACCGGTGGAAGAGAAGGTTGTGGGAGCTCCAACACTCGGGACTTCCAAGGGGAGACTGGACGGCCACTTGTCCGAAATGCTGCGGGGCCTCCTGCTCGAGTGGGGGGTTGGGCTAGATGACCAGCCAGGTCCCTTCCAACTCTGATAGAAGGATGGAGGGGTGGAGGGACACACAGACCAGATAGATATATAGACAGATAATCAATCAATCAATCAATCAATCAATCAATCAGAGAAGCGGGAGGAGATCCTTTGCTGCTGGAGACGGCTGGACAGGGACAGGAACAGAAGCACTGGAAGTGATTCCACGCGTAGTGGGAGCGAGGGTCACTTTCAAAGGGGAATTGTTTTCTCCCTCTATGAAAGAAGGAGGGGGAGGGCTGAGCGCTCCTCCTCCCCCCCCCCAGGGACTGAGATAAATCCCCACAAAACCAGGTCTCTTCCTCTTCCTCTTCCTCTGTGCCCTCCACACCTGTTCAGCTCAGCCACTGAGGACTGATATTTGGGGAGGGGCGTTAAGGGAAAGGGGGGGGCATGGAAACGGTCTCTTCTGAGGAAGCCACCACCCCCTTCCAAAGCTCAGCTCCTTCGAAGGGCCAGAGGAGACGAATGCCCACAAAACACTCACTGCTAAACCCATGGACCAGAAAGACTCTCTGAGGGAGACACAGAAATAAACACAGGTATACACGTCATTTACTCCACGAGCACTCGAGTGTGAAAGAAAGTCACACAGGATACTTAAAACGTGCTACCGACAGATGGCAGAAACCCAGAGTCAACAGGATGGTTGACATGTATGTTAAATATTTTCAATTCAAATATGAATACAGTGGGGCCTCTACCCAAGAACCTTTCTAGATCAAGAACCGGGTGCTCAAGATTGTTTTGCCTCTTCTTAAAAACCATTTTCTACTGAAGAAACCGAGCTGGGAAATAATTTCCCAGGAAATTTGAGAGCAGCACGAAGGCCCGGCCAGTTTCCTGCCATTCCCCCTTGAATCCCGGCTATCTGGTGCTTTCCGGGGCTGCCAGAGGAGCCTTTCGGTGGCGCTTAAGGAGGCTTTGGCTGCCCAGAGCGAACGGAGCGTTTCCCTTTCTCTGGGCGCTTGGAGAGGGAATGAACCACTTTGCTGTGGTGACTCCCTCGCGCTGCCTCCCATACACCCGGTGCGAGGTTGCCTCCCGGAGCGTCTGGGCACAGAAAGGCAAAAGAGGGCGCTTTGCCCCGACCGGATAAACTTGGCTTCAGCCAAACCGAGGAGTCACCACAGCAAGGAAAGGCGCCAGCTACAAAGCGAGCGAGCGAAAGGAGAGGGCAGCCCTTCAGCATGGGAAGGAAGAGGAAGCAGGGAGCAGCAGCAGCCGCCTTTCGGTCAAAGGAGCCGGAGGTTCCCCCCTCTCACCCGCCTGGGCTTCTCTCTCTGGCGCAGTGTAGGGGAGGCAGCCTCACACTGGGTGTATGGGAGGCGCGTGCTCCTCCTTGCCGCCTCAGAGTCCCTCTTTTTATTTTTAAAGCCTTGGCTTAAGTTTTGGCTTTTTTTGATTCCCCTCCCCTCCCCTTCTTCCTTCGGCAGCGACTCTCCTCCTCCTCCTCCTCCTCTTCCTCCTCCGCCTCCCACCCAAATTCCAAGCTTTTATTTCTTTCCTAATGGGTTTGCAAGCATTATTTACTTTTACATTGATTCCTGGGAGGAAAATTGTTTCTACTTACAAACTTTTCTTCTTAAAAATCTGGTCATGGAACAAATTAAGTTCTTAAGTAGGGGCACCACTGTATATAGATACGTCTATGTAAGGTTATAGATATTTATGTGTTTGTTGGTCTTCTTGTATGTTTGCATGTCATATGTATTTGTTTTTGTAGATTTTCATGGGTGTGTGTATGTAGATTGTTTGTATATTTTGAATGTCTTTGTGACTTTTCGGCAAAGTCACACTCCCCATCTTTAGGCTGAAGTTGTTGGCTTCGTGCTCAGAGCAGGAGGAAAACCAAGGGTGGTGGCGTAAAAAAAGGCCTCGCCCAGGCCATGGAAACCTACCGGGGCGGGTGGGGCCTCCTCCTGGTATTCTCCCATCCAGAGGCAACTGAAAGGGAAACAAACAGGGGGGGGGGAGTCTCGTTTGCCTTTCGCTCCAGGATTCCTTACTTATTAAATTTAGGAGGAATAACCCACCCCTAGTCCGCAAGGCCTGTTAGATTAGATTAAAAACAAATCTAATTAATAATAATCAGCTGTAGGAACTCAGCTAGGCCTGGTGCTAATCTTTAAATTTGGAGTTACTGGCTGGAATGATAAGTCAAAATTCGGACCTAGTGCTTGCAAGGAGGATGACCACGGCTTCCTCTCTTCTTAAGTCTCATCAGCAAGTGACTTTTGCAGAAACGCGGAGAAAAATCTTCCTTTTGCAGACAAAAAGGAGCCATAGCTTCACATCCCTTAAAGATGTAGTTATAGGTAGTCCTCAACTTATGGCCACAGTGGAGCTCAACATTTCTGTTGCTCAGCAAAAGAGCTGCGAAGTGAGTTTGGCCTCATTTTACAGCCTTTCCTGCCACAGTTCTTAAGTGAGTAGCTGCAGCTGTTAGAGGAATCTGGCTTCCCCGTGGGTCACACGAGTTGGTTGCCGTCTGAATTTTGAGCACGCGTGGTCGTAAGTGTGAAAATGGTCACTAAGTGAGAGGTCATTGCCAGGATCAGGGCCCGACCTGACATAAGGTTCCAAATTGCAGAGAGAAGAATTGTAATCAAGGCAATGACCTTAATAATGTAAAACTACCCAGTCAGGGTGAATCTGCAGATTGTAATGTCAAATGTATAGGCCACGGTTCACCTTTGCACAGGTGTGGCTTGGCTCGTGGCTCAGAGATGTTGCGTGGCTTATTGTGGCTTGTGGTGGGCTGAAGACGTGTGGCTGAATATTGTAACTGAGGGTAGTAGATACAGATATGTGAGTATTTTGTATAGTAACTTCTAGAGAGAGATGGCTACAGTGTAAATAGTTAGTGTAGGTTTGCTACCAAAGAAGTAAATATTTCCCTAAGAAACTCTTGCAGTACAATTCAGTCTTCCATTATCTCCCAAGATAAGAGGTTCCTGATATCCTGGCCTGAGGCAGGCTGGCCAGCTGCTTTGGCCATCTGGGCGGGCTAGCAACACGCTACCCCAGCGGTCGAGGACCCCCGTTTCAGGCAGAGGAATCTGTACCACCGCCCGCCAAGATCGCGAAACGTACCTCGGCTGCTGAACAAGTCTGTCCCAAAAGTCCGGCACGCCATGGGCATCGCTGGAGGGGTCAACTTCAGCCTGGTCTCTGCTGACCATCTTGGACTGCCTTGGACACAGGAGGGTGCAAAACCTTTAGCTTTCAGCCAATTATTTTGCAAGAAAATGCATGGACACAGAATCCGGGGTGCTATTAACACCCCCCCCCCCCCCGTTGCTCAGGCGTGGAAAAGGGGAGGGAGCATGGAAGCATTTAAGGTCCCTGGATCCTGCTGCCATCCTGTCAGCTCCCCCAGGCCGCCCCCTCCTCTTCCTCTCCAGACAATTCCAGGAGAGGCATCAAAGGGCCTAATAAAATTCACATTTCCTGGAAACCAACTGCTTTTACTACAGTCGACTCCCAGGAAATATTCCAGGAATGCAGTTGACGCCCAGGAAATTTTGCTACATAAAATCGTCTACCACAATGTCCTTACGGTCAATGAGTACTTCACCTTCAACCGCAACAATACACGAGTGCATAATAGATTCAAACCAAGTGTAAACCGCTTGAACGTTGACTGCAGAAAATACGAGATTCAGGAACAGAGTGATCAATGCCTCATTTATCTGTATTTATTCGGCTTATGTTTATACCAATACCTGCTACCTAGTATATGTTTGTAATTAATAAATAAATAAAGGAAAAGCTCATTTTTTATCAATGTATACAACAGTAAAATAATATTGGAGAAAGATTAAAATAAGCTTATCAGAAGCTACACAATGATACTGTACAGTGAGCCTGAGAAACGCAATCATTTGAAAGGACGAGTGATCAACCAAAGGCAGGAATTCAGCTATAATCAGTTACGACTTCTAGCCGAATTTCTCTTGGGTCGAGTGGTAACGACTCAACAGCCACGGAGGATTTTTGTCTTTGCCGAGGGCCCACTAAGCAGCGCGAGGGAGGAAGAGGTCATATCACAGCTGAGGTTTCAAACAGTGCAAAAGTCTAATAATAATAATAACAACAATAATAATAATAATAATAATAATAATAATAATAATCGGAATTGACACAATCTCCCTCTGTCAATTGCAAAAGGCCGCTTTACTGGGATGGGCAAACATAATTCGCCACTACATCACGCAGCCCTAGGTGCTTGGGAAGCGCCTGACTGGGGATGAAATACGAAATCCAGCATAGTGATCTCGTTTGCTGAGTTGTATTGACATAATAATAATTTATTACATTTGTATGCCGCCCTCTCCGAGGACTCAGAGTGGCTCACAACATAATGTGCAGAGTGGAATTTATCTCTGTGGAATGCATGCGAAGCCACACAGAAACGTAGCACTAGGTGGCAGCAGAGAGGAAAAAAACCCCTCCTCCCTGCTGCCATCTAAGGGCGGCCTGCAGTTCTGCTGTTCAGAAAGCAGAGCTCTAAATTTAAAGCTACAGAACATCATCAGCCTTGTGATTGATATTTGGTGACAATGACACTTGACAATTATAGCTGAAAACAAAACAAAGATTGAAGGAATAACTTGGCCTACAGATATGGCAAGAAATAAGAGATCCATTGAGATACTAGTTTGACTCTGTGTTGTATTAAATTTAGAGCTCTGCTTTGGAGAGGGGCAGCCTATAAATCCAATAAATTGATTGATCGATCGATAGACAAATTTACTTTTCAGGCGTAACTAATGCAGGTTATATAACAGATGCGTGAATGCCCATCCTTGTTTTTGTACAACCGATTTACAGGCAGCCCTCACTTAGAAATCATAACAAGGACCTACAACTTGGTCATTGAATGGCTGCTAAAGGGAGCCACAACAACTGCACTATGACCTTTCAGCTTTTCTCTGCTTTGCAGACTTGCGAAGGTCATACATGCAAGCCTTGGCCACCAAAATTAGTTTTTCATCATGCAGATGAATGTATAAGGCAATTGACTCCCCGCATAGCACTAAGTTTTTAAAGCCCACAACGAAGTAAAATGCAAATATTCCAACAGACTTCAGGTCAGTAGGGAAGACTTTGCAACGTATTTATGACTTGGAAAATGGACTTAATTTTCATCACCCATTAATCACCGTCTGTTCCCTGAATTCTTTGGCATTAACTTATTAATATTTATTGGCATGGTTGAATTCAATTCCTTTTTAATCATTTCAGAGCTCCAAAGAAACGGAAAAGAATTAGACAGCCGTGCAGTCAGCAGCCCCCACGTGATCTCTCTGGAGGCAGAAAATATTATCGAATTCATGGGACGAGCAGAAGCTCCTGGAGGGCTTGGTTTTACGTAACTCATGCTCCACGTGTCCCTCATTGACTTGACCCTTCCACCAACATCCGTGGCCCTTTGCCTCTTCTTCCAGAGTGGGCGATGCCGCAGACGGAAGCCAAACGCAACTGGTTTAATAAATATGTCACAAGGCCTAAAAAAAGGTCTGCAATGGCAGAGCTTAATCCAAAGCAAGAGGCGCCAACTGAGCTACCAAAGGAAGAGGAGGGGACTTTTGCAGACTGCGGCTAAGACCTGGGCCCATCCCGATCAGTTTTCCCTGATGCCTGCCGGTCACTCAGGCCACATGGGCTCGGTGGTGCACCCTATTCCACAAAGCAGTGTCAGAGATAGGTAGTCCTTGACTTACAAAGTTAGCCCAAAACTTTCCACTGCTAAGCGAAACAGTTGAGTGAATTTTTCCCCATTTTACGACTTTCTTGCCACAGTGAAGTGAATCCCCGCAGGAACAGAGGCTAAGTGATATCTGGCTTCCCAATTGATGGCTTGTCAGGCGATCGCAAAAAGCAATCACGCAACCCTGGGATACCACAACTGTCGTAAGTCCATGCCAGTTGCCAAGTGTCCACAGTGATCACGTGCTGGGGCCGCTAAGTGTGAGAACTGGTCATAAATCCCCTTTGTCAGTGCTGCTGCTGTAACTTTGAACGCTCACTAAAGGAATGGAGGTAAGTTATGGACTCCACCCGTACTAAAGTACAGCTTGCAATTTGCAAGCAAGAGCCACTGCAAAGCCTCCGCGCTTCATGTCTATGGAGATTCTCAGTCATCTGGGTCAGCGATGACAAACCTCTTTTGGTCTGTAGGGCACAAGGGTGCGTGTGCTAGCATACACGTACGTGCCCACACACATTCTCACCCGACACACACGTGTGCACCCCCTGCACACAATCCACATCGTCCCCGCACATGCGCACAGGCCTTGCTGAAGCCTGGGGCCGTGAAAAAACGGCCAAATGGGCAAATCGGAAGTTTGGAAAAATGGACTTCCACTTTCCCCGTTATGCTGTCTTTTGCACTCTGGAGCCTTCAGGGAAGCTTCCTGGAGCCCCCGAGTGCGAAAAAAGCAGAACAGGCAAAACGGAAGTCTGTTTGTTCGAACTTCCTGTCTGCCTGTTGGGCAGTTTTCCGCAATCCGGGGCTTCAGGGAACTTTTCCTGGAGCCTCCGGAGAGCGAAACGGCCTTCCCCAAGGCCAAAACCTAGCTGGCTAGCAGATGCCTGCGCACCGGAGCCGACATGGCGCAACGCCTTGCGTGCCCTGTGACACGCATGCCATAGGTTCGCCATCATGAATCTAGGTTGTCCCCAAGTTGCTTTTTGAAAGGGCAACTCGATTTTGCATGGTGACTCAGGTGACCCTGGAAGGCCACAGGTAAACCCCCAAGTGGCCTCAACAACCCTCAGAAATTGAGTGCTATTGACTGGACGATCTCAACAGATGCCCAACTTTCATGACTTCATCGCTTAATAATAATAATAACAATTGTCTGTGGAGATTCCCAAACCTCCAGGTGACCCGTTGAAGTCCCAAAAGGGGCTTTTTCAAAAGGCAGCAGAAATGTTTAAACTTTTTTTTTCTCTGAAAACGTTTTTCTCACCTAAAAAGCTTCTTCAATTTTGGGTGAGAAGCAAAAATGCTTTCAAGGGGGGGGGGGTTAAAACTCAGCTGGTTTTGTGAAAAAGCCCCTTTGGGACCCCGGAGCATGAAAATCGCCCATATTTTGCCCCCCCCCCCCCTTTGTTGACCTCTGAAACTTTTTGGGAAAGAATTTTTGTGAGGCAAGTTGGAGGGCTCAGCTTTCTTATTTTCCCCCCTAATCCCACCCCCAATTTTAAATTTTCTTTGGGACCCCCCCAGCATAACAATCTCTCATATTTCGCTTCCCCCCACACACCATCACTCTACTAAACAAACAATTCCCTCAACACTGTCAGGCTTTTTATTAAATCTGCTAGTTTTTCTCATCATTCCTATCACCCTTTTCCTCCCACTTAGGACTGTAACTTTTTTGCTTGTATCCTAAGATTTTCATTAATATTGATTGTTTCTTCATTGCTTATTTGGCCCTTATGACAACCATTAAGTGTTGTACCTCATGATTCTTGGCAAATGTCTTTTTCTTTTATGTCTATTGAGAGCATATGCACCAAGACAAATTCCTTGTGTGTCCAATCACACTTGGCCAATAAAATTCTATTCTAATCTATTCTTTGTTGACCTCTGAAACTTTTTGGGAAAGAATTTTTGTGAGGCGAGTTGGAGGGCTCAGCTTTCTTAATTCCCCCCCCCTAATTTTTCCAATTTTAAATTTTCTTTGGGACCCCCACTCCCCCAGCATGAAAATCTCCCGTATTTTGCTTCCCACCCACTTCGTTGACCTCTGAGATTTTGGGGGAAAGGAATTTTGTGAGGCGACCAAGGCCTCCAACTGCGGCCTACATGGGGCCTGCGCGCCCTTCCTTGGAGCCGGGCCCCTGAGGGGAGGGCACGTACTTCACGAAGGGCCCCAGCGTGGCCCCGCCGCCTTCCTCCGCTCGGGCCCCTCCGTCCATCTTCCCGGCCCACCCGAGGGGGAGCAGCTCGTGAGGGGGAGGCTCAAGGCGGGAGTAGGCCCGCACAAGGCCCCCGCGAGGCCTGGACCGGCCCTCGCCTCGCTTCGGCCCGGCCGGTAGGGAGCCCCCGGGGGCGCCTCAGTGGGAAAACCCAGGCCGAGACGGACGAGGACGACTCGGAGGATCCCTCAGCGGCGACCCTGACAGGGACTACCGGCCCCAGAAAGCTCTGCGCGGCCGCCGCGGGGCACCCTGGGAGTCGAGGCGTGCTAACAACGCCCAGCGGCGGCCGGCAGGGGCCGCTGCGAGGCTGCAGAGCGGACAAAAGGCAGCGGGGGAGCGGGGAGGGCGCCCCCTAGGGATGGAAGTGTGTGTGTGGGGGGGGGTCCGGCTGTGGGAGGGGCGGGAGGCTTGCACCGCTGTTGTTGGTGGGGGGGGATAGGAGGGACCCCCCCTCTGCTCCCCCCTCCCTCCCTCCCTCCGTCCTACCTGGCAGGGCCCTTAGCGCGGTGGCCCTTTAAGAGCGCGCGGCCCCTCCGCCCGGGGAGGACGGGTCTCCCGGCTCCTCTCGCGACATTCCTGCCCGCCCCGCCCAGCCCAGCCCGCCCGGCATCTGCCTCTCCTGCCGGGCGCTGCCCGAGCGAGGACGCCGAGCGCAGCCGAGCGGAGGGAGCGGCGGCGGCGGAGGAAGGTGGGTGGGTGGGCGGCCGGAGCGCGAGGGGAGGGGGCGGCGGGGGTCCTGGCTCTGAAGCCCCCCTCTACTACTACTCCTCCTGCGCGGGGGGGGCTCTTTTAGGAGGCTGAGCTAAGCAGGCGGGGGGAGGGGAGGGGGTCTCGCCCCAGGCCGGGTCTCCTCCCCCTCCCCACGAAGGGCTCAGGCAGGCCCTGCCTTTTCTGGGGAGGGGGAGCCGAGCAATCCCCCCCCACCACCACCACCAGTTCCTTGAGTCCCGCCTCCTCCTCCTCCTCCTCCTCCTGCTGGGGCTCCAAAGGGCGATCTGGTGGCCATCCCATAATCCCTCCGCCTGCCCGGCTGCCTTCAGCTGCCCTTCCCTGCCTGGTGGTGGGGGGCGCATCTTGAGGGTCTGGTCTCTGCTTCCAATGCCCCGCTTGGGTGAAATGGCCGGGGCTGCTGTCCCTCTGTCCTGGGGCATCTAGGGCAGCCCCCCCTCCGCCCCCCAGGCTCCTCTCTTGCCAGGCTCCTCACCCCCCCGCAGAGCCCATCAGGGCCAAGCCTTGGGCAGGGCATCCTGGAGGCATCCTGAGAGGCCGAGAGCTGCCCCCCCACCGGGACCCTTGTGAGGCTGCCCTGATTGACAGCTGCTGTGTGGGCCCTTCCTTTGGGGACTCCTGTGTTAAGTGCCACTAAGAAAGGGTCGTTTCCTGACCCACTGCTGCCCCCCCCCACTCGCCCCATTTCTCCTCCTGCTCGGTCAACGAATTTCAGGCCAAGAATGAATGCGGAGGCCTCTGTGCCCTCCCCTCCCCCCCCTCTCCCCCTCCCTTCCAGGCAGTTCAGGTTCCCCCTCTGGAGCTGTCAGGACGCCCAGATCAGAACATGGGTGTGTGTGTGTCTCTCTCTCTCTTTCTCTCTCTGTGTGTGTGTGAGAGAGGGAGAGAGAGAGAGGCCACTGCCGCCTCTGACCACTCCAGCCACTGTGCTGGGACCACCTGGCCCATCGTTCTGGGCTGCCTCGGCTGGTGGGATCGTGGCCAGACACAGCCCAGTTGCAAGAGGGTGGAGGTGGGGGGCCGGGGGGGGCCTCTGATTTGCCCATCTTCCCAGCGTGGGCCGGAGGGTCTCTGCCTTCCCTTCCCCAACAGAGGGGGAGGGGGAGGGCTGGGATTCCTCAGGGGCTTGTGAGGTGTGTTGTGGGGACCCTCCGGGGGCAGGAGAGCAAGGGGGACGGAGCCCTGGTGGTAAGAGCCAGGGAGAGCTGCCAGCTCAACTCCTGGGGGTCTCCCATCCTGGGGGGGGGGTCCCTGCCATGCCTGGCCTGCCGCTTCTCCTGTTATAGCCCCCCCTTCACGGCCCTGCCGGCATCCGAGCGCCTCTCTCGCCCCATAATTTAGCCGAGGCAGCAAGTGGGGGGGGATCCTTCCGCTTTGGGGGACCCTCTCCTCTCTGGAGGCTCCAGGGTTGGGGGGCAGAGCAAAGGGGGCGGGGCACCTTGCAGGGGGCGTGTGCCCACTTCCTACCTGCTGCTTGGCGGGTGATTACAGGGATCAGCAGAACTCGCAGGGGGCAGGATCTTCAATTAAAGTCTTACTGCGCCCCCCCCTCTCCCCACTTGGTAGCCAGGCAGGCTGCCCCCCCTGCAGGTTGAGGGTCCCAGAGTGGTCTGAATCCTTCACACACACACACACACACACAGAAAGACACACACATAGAGAAACATATACAAAGAGAGAGAGAGAGACACACACACACACAGACGCACAAAGAAAAAGAGACACAGAGACAAACACACACACACACGCACTGGTGGCTGAGTCTCCCTGGCGCAGGGCAGGAGAGAAAGGGCCCCGTGGGGCCAACACCCCCTTTTTGCCTTGGGGCCCAAGAGCTTTACTGGGGGATCAGCCAGATGGGGAGGGGGGCAGCTTTACCTGAGGGGGGGGCTTCCTCGGACCCTTCGCTCTCCCTCTCTGGGTGAGGCGCCAGGATAGCCAGGCGAGGGGCCCCTCCCTCCCTGGGACAGGGCAGCTTCCCCCCCAGAAGGCCGCTCGCTTGCCCAGAAGGGGGCGTCTTGTATGGGTGGGGGGCTGTCTACAGCTGGGGACATCCTCCTTGGGGGGCTCAGGTAGGAGAGGGGCCACACGTCCTGGGGTTGAAGGGGGGAGAGTGCCCACCACGAGGCCAAGCCCCTGGGGCCCCAGAGCAATTTGGGGTGGAGTGTTTCCACCCATAGCTTTTGGGGCTGGGGTCTTTGCAGGGCAGGGGGGCTATTTAATACATATTGTCTCTCTTCCGCCTTCTGGTTGCCTGACCTGTTTTGGGGAGAGGGGCAACATTTGCAGGAGGGCATTTGGGGGGGCGCAGAACCCAGGTGGGTCTCTTGAGCATTTCCCTCTTGCTCCCCAAAGCCCCTCCCTCCCTGGGGTGGGAAGGGGGCAGAAGGAAAGAGCCCCCTGCTGAGTGGGAGCAGCAGACTCTTCTCATGCCACCCCCACCCCCCCGTGCAGAGAATGGGGAGGGGCTGCCTTCGGCCCCTCCCCTCTGAGCTGCCCCCTTCTTCTGAGCCTTGGGGGGGGGCGAGGGCTGGAAGGGGCCCAGAGGAATCGGGAGTTCCCCCTCGGGATGCCTGACTCACACCCGACACAACCAGTTCTGTGCGCAGTGACTGCACACTCGGCAACTCCTCCGGCTCCTCTTCAGCCACGCAAGACATGAATAAAACATTCGGCCCCCGGCTGCTTCTCAGCTGGGCCATGGCCCCTGTCTCCCCAGGCGGAGACTCAGTCTGTTGCTGGCCAGCTGAGCCTGGCTTCCTCTGGCCAGTTTGGGCCGGGTGGGGGCCGGTGTTCATCTCCATGCCCTCCATGCCCCTGGGCGGGGCTTGGGCACAAGTGGGCGGGGCTTCCCCACACGGGGCACTTGTGCAAGGGCCCACGCCTCTTGCAGCACCTACTTGTGCGCGTAAGTGTGCCGGGGAAAAGGAGGCTCCGGCCGTTCTTCCAGCCCGTCCGTTGCCGGGGAACAGCTGTCTCTCGGCTAAAAATAATTTTGGTTTTTTTCCTCGCTGTCGTCAGCCGCCCATCATGTGAGCCAGGAGGCTTGTTTTTCGGTGCCCTTGGGCTCACATTGCGGGAGGGGCTGAGGTCCTGCGCTGCAGACCCAGAGCAGGGGGGTCGTAGAGGCTGCCCCCAGGCCGAGCCCTCGATTGGCACCTGGCCGAGCCCGACTGATTCTGCAGCTGGGTCCAAGGCTGGTGGGGGGCAGGTTTCAGGGAGGGGCAGGGACCCCTCTCTTCCTGCTACACAGGGGTCTCACCCCTGGGAAAGCAGTCGGGCCTCGTGCCCCACATACCTGGCATCGCTGTGACTCACCCGCCTCCCCTGCCAAGCGAGGGCCGGGCCCGTGTTTATCTGGGCTGGGTTATGCGCAGGAAGCGCAGCTGGGGCTCTGCACAATGGGGGGAAGTCAGCGATTACGGGGAAAGGGGGAAATGGGGCAGGCGACTCCATGGCAGAAAAGAAGGCGGGGCTGGTACAGGCATTGCCCCAACATCCCGTGGGTGGTTTTGGCTGGCGGCGGTCCTGGCAAGAACTCCGTGACGGTGTTGGCATGGGGGCAGGAGGGTGCAATAGAGGTCACCTCTGGGGCCGGGGCCCTGGGCTCCCCACAATGCTGACGGGTGGGGGGAGAAGGTCTACCAAAGGGGCCGTGAGGTTCAGTGGGGCTCTAGCGACACAGCTGGGGTTCGCTGGGCCTTCGAGTCCCTGGATGGCACCTGCACCGCTGTGGCCGCTTTGCAGAAGAGATGGCAGCTGCCCCATCCCTGGGGGACTAATGGGGGGCAGAGGGTGCGTAGGAGGCTCAGGACAGGGGTCTGGGCAGGTTCCTGGAGTGTCCGGCTGGCCAAAAGGGTGTGGAGACTTCCGGAAAGGGCCCTGGGGAAGGGACGGAAATGGGTCGCAAGACAGCGTCCTTCCTCCGTGCCTGCTGCCCCACTTCCTGGCCGGGTGGGAGGGGGGCACCTCTGGTGACTCCCCCCCAAGGAAGCAGCTGCTCCCTCCTTCCTGGAGGGGGGTTTCCATCGGGCAGAAGCCGGGGTGAGCTGCCTGGTGACCGGCCCTTCCCGGAGAGAAAGAGGCCAGTGCTGGGAAGGCCCATAGGGCTTGAGCCGGCTGACGGGAGGCTTCCTGTCCAGCAGGGCCTTTGACCCTCCGGCCTCCGCATCACGGCTGTGCCCCTGCCCGTCCCCACCCAAAGCGGAGGGAGCCCGCCCATGGTGTGTGTGTGTGTCCTGTGTTGATGGAGACGGAGGGAGCGTTTGTGTCCTGGAGTGGCGGGTGCTGGAGCCTTCGCAAAGCTGCCCCCTCAGAAAGGAAGGGCCTTTGGCCTGGTCCCTGGTGTGGGGCTGATGCCCGGGCACCGGCCTCTCTGGGGAGATGTGCAGCTTCCTGAGAACCACTGGGGGAGGGGGAGGGGATGGAGCCCCCACCTCATTCTCCACCCATTCATCATCCGCTACTCAGGGGACAAGGCCTGGGAGGAAAAGGGGGCTGGGGGGGTGGGGGGCAACCGTATTGCAAGGAGGAGGAGGAGCCGAGCCCTCCCTGTGTGAGTTTTGCCCCCCCCACACCCTCTCGGTCCTCAAACAGGTTACGGTGACCAAGCTTTGTGATCCAGCCACACACACACACGTGATGGCGAACCCCTGGCACAGATGCCACAGGTGGCACGCAGTGCATATCTGAGGGCACGCAAGACTTTGCCCTCTGTCAGCTCCAGCACACACGTGTGCGCACTGGGCAGCTGGTTTTCAGCCTCCTGGAGGGCGGGGGGAGGCCATTTCTACCCTCAGGAAAGCCTCAGGCGCCTGCGGATGGTGAAAAACGGCCCAATTGGGCCAACCAGAAGTTTGTTTGCAAAGTTCCAGTGGGTCCCTTGGGCCGTTTTTCGCCCAACAGGCTCCGGAGGCTTCAGTGAGACCTGCGCTCATGCCTGGCGGGGGGAAGCAGCCCAGAGTGTGCGTGTGTGTGTGTGTGTGGGAGGGCATTGCATGATGGGTGTGGGCACTGAGAGCGGAAATGGAGCTGCGTGCTCAGCACCGAGTGACTGGCGGATACGCGTGTGGCACCGGGACGACATTTGGCTTCTCATGAGAGGATGCGCTCGTGTGTGAGATTTTGGTGATTTTTGGCAATTTCCCCCCCCCAAAAGCCACCGAAATCTCACAGGTGTCTTCTCACAAGATTTGCTTCCTGTGCAGGCCCACCAGCCAAATCTTGCTCCGACCCCCCAGTCGCCCAGAGCCCGTGCCAGCACCGGTAGTGGCATAGGTTCTGTGTCAAGCCAAGTCATGGGCAGCCCCCTCCAGGGGGAGGGTCTCTGAGGCGTCTCCCGAGGGCCTTCTCCGTCATCCCCCTTAGCGCCGCCAGGACCAGGGGGTACCAAGTGCGCTCACACACACACCCATGCGCAGCCGTGTCAACCCGCCCCTGGAGGTTTTTGCTCCGTGAGCCAGACGGGAAGGGGCTGCTGCGTCTCCCGAGGATGATGGGTGTGGGTGCAGTGGGGGTGGGCGGGTTGTCCAGCCGGTTCCTGGGAAGGGCCCTGCCCGGTGCTGGCATGCGGTTGGCCAGGCTGCCTTTCTCTCTGGGAAGCATGTGGGCTGTGGGGAGCCTCCTGGGCGGGGGAGGGTCAGAGGGCAACAAAGTGGGAGGGGCGTAGCCAGCCCCCAATTTTCCCTGGGGCCAGGCCCGATCCACCCTCAAAGTCCCGTCTGCCCCTCCTCTTCCGGCAGGTAAAGTGCCTCTGCCCAGCTGCTGCCCTCCGGAGGGAGCCAGAATGGCCAGCGCATCCGTCAAAGTGGCCGTCCGGGTGCGGCCCTTCAACACCCGCGAGATCGGCTACGCAGCCAGCTGCGTCATCCAGATGCAAGGGGCCACCACCTGTGAGTAGTTTGCCCACCTGCCCCCAAAGGACTGAAGGTGGCACGGGGAGGCTGTCAGGGCCCACTTGGGTGAGGGGGGGAGTTGGCACACTTGCCCGAACCCTCCCCCGCCGACAATGGCCGGACTGGGAGAATCCCAGATGCAGCCGCGGTTGCCCAGGCCGCAGTTCCCACCGGTGCTTGGAGGCAGCTGCGTCCTGCCAACGTTGCCGTGGTGGAGATTGGCAGTGGCGGTTGTGGCAGGGGGGGCCCTTCTCCTCCTCGCAGGCATCACCAACCCCAAGCAGGCCAAGGAAGCCCCCAAGAGCTTCACCTTCGATTACTCCTACTGGTCCCACACCTCGGTGAGTGTGGCTGCTGTGGGGAGGGGGCCGTGGCTGCCCCGGGCGGGGGTCCCTCCCCGAACTGGGCTGGCTGTGTGTCCGGTGGCAGCCCACGTGAGGACACCCCTCTTGCAGGCGGAGGACCCCCACTTCGCTTCCCAGCGCCAGGTCTACAAGGACATCGGGGAGGAGATGCTGCAGCACGCCTTCGAGGGCTACAACGTCTGCATCTTCGCCTACGGGCAGACGGGGGCCGGAAAGTCCTACACCATGATGGGCAAGCAGGAGAAGGGCCAGCAGGGCATCATCCCGCAGGTGCCTGGCGCGGAGGGGGCCGGCTGCCCTTGGGGACCCACTCTTGCCCCCTCTGCAGCCTTGACCCCCTCCTCTCTCTCCCGCCAGCTCTGCGAAGACCTCTTTCTCCGCGTGGCCGAGGACGCCTCCCCCTCCCTCTCCTGTTCTGTGGAGGTACGTTGGGCAGCCGTCCACTCCCTCACTCCCACCCCCACCCAAGTGCCTGTTAAGGAGAGTGCAGACTGACCTCTGAGTGGTCAAAGATACTCAAACACAGTGGAGGTCTAGCAGATTATTATTATTGTTATTATTTATTAGATTTGTATGCCGCCCCTCTCCGTAGACTCGGGGCGACTCACAGCAATAATAAAAACAGTGTATAATAACAAATCTAATATTTAAAAATATCTAAAAACCCATTATTTAAAAAAGATATACACACAAGCAGACCATACATAAACTATATGGGCCTGGTGGAGATCTCCAGTTAGCCCAGAGATACGAGTAATGGATCAGTAATACTGTCCAGATACATTAAGTGTATAAAATGTTATTTACTTTGTCAAGAACAGTCCTGGTCACACACAGTTAAATCGGACCAGAATATCTCCAGGACCGCCTTCTGCCGCACGAATCCCAGCGACCAGTTAGGTCCCACAGAGTGGGCCTTCTCCGGGTCTCGTCGACTAAACAATGTCATTTGGCGGGGCCCAGGAGAAGAGCCTTCTCTGTGGCGGCCCCGACCCTCTGGAACCAGCTCCCCCCATAGATCAGAGTTGCCCCCACCCTCCTTGCCTTTCGCAAACTCCTTAAAACCCACCTCTGTCATCAGGCGTGGGGGAATTGAAAATTTTCCCTTCCCCCGAGGCTTATAGATGTTATGGTATGTTTGTGTGTCTGATTGGTCTCTTAAATTGGGGGTTTTTAGATTATTTTTTAATATTAGATTTGTTACCTTGTCTTCTTTATTGTTGTTAGCCGCCCTGAGTCTTCGGAGAGGGCCGGCATACAAATCTAATAAATAAATGAAATAAATAAATAAATAAATCTCTCGATACATATACAATACTCTAAATCTTACTTGTTCAGCTTAGAAATACATAAACCATTATTTGAACACACAGTTCTTCCTACAGCAATGAATCAGCAGGATCAAACAGAGAAATAGCAGAGGGAGAGAATCACGCTTCTGGCTCCCTCTTGTGGCCATCCGCAGCACTAATTCTTAAAGCAATAGTGTTTCAATACATTTAAGCATAGGTTTGCGTTATATATTGCCAAGCCCAACCAGTTATGTACATAGCACTGAAAACCCCTCCCACTCCTTCTCCAGGTGAGCTACATGGAGATCTACTGCGAGCGTGTGCGTGATCTCCTGAGCCCCAAAAGCCGCGGGAACCTGCGTGTGCGTGAGCACCCCATCATGGGGCCGTATGTGGAGGGTCTCTCGAAGCTGGCGGTCACATCGTTCGAGGACATCGCGGACCTCATGGACTGTGGTAATAAAGCCAGGTGAGCCCTTGCCGGGAGTGGGGGGTATCTTGGCCGTGGGCTAAGGAGGACGCTCCTCTTCCGGGTGGGGGACTTTGGCCCGGCACCGCCTCCCGCAGACAGCCAGTTCCCGGGCTGCTGTTCCAAGGGCCGAGCGCGTTGGAGTCCCAGATTCAGACCGAGCGACCCCAAGTCAGTGGCCGTTCCAGGAAAGAAACACACACACACCACACACACCACTTACTGATCTCCCCTCCCCCCCCCCCGCAGGACTGTGGCGGCCACCAATATGAACGAAACCAGCAGCCGCTCCCATGCCGTCTTCACCATCGTCTTCACCCAGCGCCGCCATGACGAGCTCACCAATTTGGATGCTGAGAAGGTAAGAGGGCCGGTCCAGGAGGTGGGCCTGGCTGCGGGGGTCTCCCAGAGGAGCGTGGCAGCACCCTTTGAAGACCCCCGAGGTGGGATGGGTGTTTCTGACAGCGGGACCCCAGCTGGTTTGCGTGCTTGCGGCATCCGGGCACTGGGGCTCCGGTAGGAAGGAGGCTGTGTGGGGTCAGGCAGCAGAGGGGGAAACTGTTGCTACTGTGTCGATCTGGGACCCCCGAGGGATCCTCAGTTCTCACCCTGTGCCCCCTCCCCTTCTTCCCAGGTTAGCAAGATCAGCTTGGTGGACCTGGCGGGCAGCGAGAGAGCCGACTCATCGGGCGCAAAGGGCGTGAGGCTCAAGGCAAGATGGCGGAGTCGGACCGGGTCTCGGCCGGTCGGGTGGGCAGCGCCAGCTCCGCCCTCTCTCTCTGTCCGTAGGGCTGAGCATGGGGTCTCTTTTTCCAGGAAGGCGCCAACATCAACAAATCCCTGACCACCCTGGGCAAGGTCATCTCCGCTTTGGCCGAGATGGTGAGTGAAGAGATGCAGGGTGGGGGGTGGGGGTTGAGAGTATGGGGGGCTTGGACCTTTGGATGCTCACCTGGAGATACTTACGGGGCAGTCTCCTGCCGGATACCTCCCAGCGGCCGATTGGAGCCCACAGGGTCAGCCTCCTCCGGGTCCCGTCGGCTAAGCAGTGTCAGTTTATTTATTTATTTATTGGATTTATATGCTGCCCCTCTCTGGAGACCCGAAGGGGAGGGCCTTCTCTGTGACGGCCCCGGCTCTCTGGAACCAACTCCCCCCCAAAGTCCATACTGCCCCCACCCTACTGGCTTTGAATACCTAGCTTTGCCCTCAGTGATTAACACCTCTTAATTCCAGCTTAGATATGATTTGATTGGGATGTTTGACATGGTGCAATTGTGCTGAGAAGATTTAAGAGTTTTTATATCATTGTAGATTAATTATTTCGTATCATCTGATTATTTCATTGTTGTAAACCGCCCTGAATCCTTCGGCAGCCTACAAATTTAATGAAACAGAAAAATAAATCATTTGGGAGCGAGGTGGGACGTGATGGGTTGTGTGGGTGTCTCCCCCCCCCTTTCCTCCCTGGGGGAATCTCTTCCACGCTGCCCCCCCCTCAAACCCCCTCCTGCCTTCCCAGCAAAGCAACCACAAGAAGAAGAAGTGCGAATTCATCCCCTACCGGGACTCGGTCCTCACTTGGCTGCTGAAGGAGAACTTGGGTGAGTAGCTGAGCAAGACCTGAGGAGGCCCGGAGGGGGACACACACACACACACACACACACACACACACACACCCCTTCGAGTGGGCACGATGGGCCATGTAGTTAGGGGCAGCTGCAGGGAAAGAGGCCTTTGGCAACATCTCAGCCGAATCAGGGAGGGGCAGGCCTGGCCGAGTCTTGGTCATGGTTGAGAGGGGAGGGGGCGCCTTCTACGGTCTTTGAACAGCCCCCACCTCAAGATGTTTTGAACGGAGCACTGCAGATTCTGCGCAGCCTGAAGGCTTCAGCGGAAGCTCAAGAGCCCAATTGTACACAGCCCTGAGTTATAAGACCCTAAGAGGAGCCCTCCTGAATCAGGCCAAAGCCCCTCGAGTCCAGCATTCTGTGTCCCACAGTGCCCCCCCCCAATTGTCCATGGGGACCTTGAGCAGAAAGACAAGGCAAGACCCTCCCTTTCCCTGGACCCCCAACACATGGGACCCCAGGGGAACCCTGCCTGCCTCAACCCACATGGACATCCTTTTCAATCACCACCTTTGATACCCTTGGCCTCCATGAATCTGTCTGTCAAGGAGGCACGTGCGTTTTACGTAAGAAATAAGCTGATTTTGCGATGAACTAGAAGTGCATAAGTGATGATGCAATGATTGATTGTAAGATGAATTTGAAACACGTTTGGAAAATATAAAAGGTGGTTTAAAGTTAATAATAGTAATTGCTAATTGATTGAATATTAATTATATTATTAATTAACAATTGTAATTATAAATATAATATTATTAATGATTAATATATATTAACAGAATATAGAACAGTTAATATGAATTTATAATAGAAATTGGATTCAATATTAGAAGTCATTTTTTAATATAAATATACATAAATGTAAGAAAGTAATGTTTAAAAGCTTGGATTGGTAGTTCTTTTTTTTTAGTTTAATAGTAGATATGTAGATTTGTTTTATATATATATTTCTTTATTTCTATTAGGAGAAGGTCATGTAAGGGTTTTTGTTTTTAAAGAAAAATATATAAGAAGTGGAAGAAGGCACGAGCTTACATAAATTTGTAAGATGAGAAGCATAAAGAGCTAACATTGAAGTTAATGGTGAATTTAATTAGAAGAAAATTGGTCATCTAGATGTCAAAATTAGTTTGGGAGTTTGATATGTACGAAAAGTAAATAATTTGGAATTAGAAATTTATTTTGGGGATTATGCATGACTAACTAATGAGATACTTTTTATTGTAACATGAATAGAAGGTATCTTGCAATGCATTGAAAAAGTTTGTACAGAGGGAAATATATATATATATACACACAAGGCCAAAATAGCGCTATCTTAGTCTCCCTTAATATGTCACATGTTTTTTTGCTGAATTTGAAAATTAAAGGAGACTAGGATAGATCTATTTCAGCCTTATTTTTGCCTCATCAGCTAGCCATACCCTCACTGGGACTTGAACCTGCAACCTTTGCCTTGTAAGGCAGAGAATTAACCTCTAGGCTACAGTATCAATCCGTTCAGCTCTGCACCAGGGAAGGGTTACATATTTTTGTGTCGAATCATACACACATATATATATATATTTGTTTTCGTAGATTTTCACGGGTATATGTATGTAGATTGTTCTGAGTTCGGGTTTTGCCCCGTGTAATATTTTGAGTGTCTATGCGACGTTTCGGTGAAATCACATTCACCATCATCAGCCTGATGATGGTGAATGTGATTTCACCGAAACGTCGCATAGACACTCAAAATATTACACGGGGCAAAACCCGAACTCAGAACAATCTACATATACAGTGATCCCTCGATTATCGCGAGGGTTCCGTTCCAAGACCCCTCGCGATAATCAATTTTTCGCGATATAGTGGTGCGGAAGTAAAAACACCATCTGCGCATGCGCACCCTTTTTTCCATGGCCGCGCATGCGCAGATGGTGTTTTTACTTCCGCACCTGGGAAGACCCAGGGAAGGTTCCTTCGGCCGCCCAGCAGCTGATCTGCTCGGCAGCGCCGCAGCAGCGAGGAGCCGAAGATTGGGGTTTCCCCTTTGCGTGGGCGGTGGGGAAGACCCAGGGAAGGTTCCTTCGGCCGCCCAGCAGCCCACGCAAAGGGGAAACCCGGATCTTCGGCTCCTCGCTGCTGCGGCGCTGCCGAGCAGATCAGCTGCTGGGCGGCCGAAGGAACCTTCCCTGGGTCTTCCCCGCCGCCCACGCGCCGCTCGAGAGCAAGAGGGGGAGAGATAGAGAAAGAGAGAGAAGGAAAGAAAGAGATGAGAGAGGGAGGAAGAGAGTGTGAGAGAGGAAGAAGCAAGATAGAGAAAGAGAGAGAGAAAGAAAGATGAGAAAGGAAGAGAGTGACATCACCGGATGGGAAAATATTTTTAATTAATCGCGATATAGCGTTTCGCGAAGATCGAGATCGCGAAGATCGAGGGATCACTGTATATATGTATATATACACACCCTGAAAAAAGAAAAGGATTCCCCGGCACAAAGGAAACCATGGGATTCTAGCAGGTATCCAGGGGATAATCAGGAGACGCCAGTGATGGTTCAGTCATACAAACCAGACACATCAAAGCGTCTAAAATAGTATTTACTTAAATTAAAGTCAGGTTAGTCCAGTCGTACACAGTCAAATCAGTCAATAAATGCATCAACAATGCTACAAACCTTCCTTGCACAGCTTACAGATGCATAAACTATCATCGGACACATACCATATTTTTCGGTGTATAAGACACACCTGGATTTTAGAGGGGGAAAACAAGGAAAAAAGCATATTCTGAACCAAGTCGTGTAGCATTGTATTGTTCAATAAAATACCCGTGTAGCAGAATACTTTTTACAGCCATGTGCACTTTTTACAAACGTCAAACTTGACAGCTTCAAGACTTGTGGACTTCAACTCCCAGAATTCCTCCATCAGTCGTGCCAGACTCGGTTCTCCTCCTGGCTCTCTCCCCTCCCCCCAATATCCACCCACCCCATGGTTGGGATTCACACACACACACACACCCCTTCTGCTCTAGCTGGACTTGGAGATCGCATCGCTCTGCAACTGCATGGCAGCTCCAGGCCCTGAAGACCTAGCAGCCGCCAGTGGGAAGCCCAGCCCAGCTGAGGAAGACCTGAGGAAGGCCACGCACACCTGGGATCGGCTGGAGGGTGAGTTCGGGGAGAGAGAGAGAGAGAGAAGGGGGCGGGCGAATGACCAGCTTCTCTAGAGAAAGACACGTGTCTCTCCCACCAACTGCAGTGTAATTCCGTCTTTCTGTCTTTACGCTGCAATTGGTGGGAGAGACACGTGTCTTTCTCTAGAGAAGCTGGTCATTCGCCCGCCCCCTTCTCTCTCTCTCTCTCTCTCTCTCTAAAAGAAAAGAACCGGGTGGAAAGCTAGCCCCCCCATCCGAACTCACACCCCAGCCGATCCCAGGTGCGTATCCTTCCTCAGAGCTTCCTTACATTGCAACCAGAGCAATGGGAAAAACCCTGCAAAGAGCTTGGGAAACAGTCTTCTTTGCAGAGAGTGACAATGAAAGAGCCTGCAAGTGAAGAGCTGGGAACATCGTTAGCACCTGGTTAGGGCTGGAAAGAAACTTACTCAGAGCAAGTTAGAGTAATGAAACAAACCCTGCAAAGACTTAGGGCTTGGAAAACAGTCTTCCCAGAGAGTAAGAATGAAAGAGCTTGGGAACATTAATAGCACCTGGTTAGAGCTGGAGAGAAACATCTGGAACAAGTAAAGCAATTAAAATAAGACGCTACAAAGGCAGGATTTGGAAAACATTCTTGGCAGAGAGTAACAATGAAAGAGCCTGCAAGGTAAAGCTGGGAACATCCTTAGCAGCTAGTTAGGGCTGGAAAAAAAAGCTACGTTCAGAGTATAAGATGCAACTCAATTTTTATCAGCCTATTTTAGGGAGGAAAAAGGTGTGTTTTATACACCGAAAAATACGGTAGTTCTAACTATATCAAGCAACAACACCAAACAGAGAAACAACAGAGACAGAGAGGGAGAGAATCACGCTTCTGGCTCCCTCTTGTGGCAATCTCCAGCACTACCACTTAAAGCTGTGGTGCTTCAATACATACAAGCTTGTTTATATATTGCCAAACCTAACCAGGTATGTACACAGTACTAACATTGTGCTTGTTCTGGCCTGACGGGCAGAGGGTCTTCTGTTTTCTTATCCTTGGGGGCAGGTGAGGGGGGGAGAGAAGGCAGCTGGGTCTCTTCCTCTCTGCTTTCTCCAGGGGGAAATTCACGCACAGCCATGATCGCTGCCCTCAGTCCAGCTGACATCAACTATGAGGAGACTCTGAGCACCCTACGGTGAGTGGGGAGGGGGAGTCAGGGGACATGGCTCAGGTCTATGCCAGAGCCCTTACCCACCCCCTCCCTGGCAACCCTCATCTCAGTGCCCGTCTCCTCCCCCTCCTGCTCCAGTTATGCCGACCGGGCCAAGCAGATCCGTTGCAACGCCATCATCAATGAGGACCCCAACGCTAAGCTCATCCGTGAGCTGAAGGAGGAGGTGGCCAGGCTGCGGGACCTGCTCTGCGCCCAGGGACTGTCGGGCGCCTGCTTCTCGGGTAGGGGCAGGTGGGGGTAAGCGCTGCGGGGAATGCGAGGCAGGGACCAAGGGAGAGGTCGGTGGAAGTCTGGAGGTGCGTCCATCGCTCGGCTTGTGTCTCTGCAGGGCCTGAGCCAGCCGATCCAGGCAGTGGGCAGATCATTCCTGGTGTGGCCTTCGCCTCAATGGCCCCCTCCTCCTCCTCCTCCTCCCCTCTCCTGCTGGACCCCGTGGCCCTCAACGGAGAGCTGGAGCTGCAGCTGCCGGACTCTGAGGAGCAGATGTTGTGCACGGAGGAAGCTATGGAGAGGCTGCAGGTGGGAGTCCTGCACCAATTTCTCTCTCCGGCACATACGCCCATGGTCTGCTGTGGCCGAAAGTGTGCCCTCCTCTGCCTGGGGCCCTTCCCAGCAGCCTCCACCACAAGGCTCCCTGGCAATCAAAGATCATCCCATCTCCACCGCCACGGCGTCCCAGCCCTTGCCGGTCACTTCTCACCCTCCCTCGCGATATAGAAGCAGCCGCTTTGGCTCAGATTCCCAGCCACCCACCCTCTTGCAGCACAGCGAGCCCCCTCCCGCCCAGCAACAGGAGCTGGAGCAGAGGGGCTGCTCCACAGGACCCATGTGCCTGAGCGACCTCCTCCTCCTCCTCCCCCTTGTAGGAGACCGAGAGGATCATTGCAGAGTTGAACGAAACCTGGGAGGAGAAACTGCGGAAAACAGAGACCATGCGGATGGAGAGGTGAGTGCAGTTTCTTTTTTGGGGGAGGGGGCAGAATAAGGGCCTGGAGGTTGCCAGGGGAGGCCTCGTGTCAAGGTTCCAAGCAGTATCCAAGCTAAATTAGAGTTCAAATCAAAATACTCCTCAAAGTCCCAATTTATTGCCGGAGCCATCCTGGCACCTGCGCCGGGAAGCCTGAATCTGAGTTTCCCACCCAAGGCACACCTGGGGATGGAGTTTAAAGGAGATGCAGCTGGGAGGGGCGTTTGTCAGGAAGAAACGTTCCGTTCATCTGCTGTTGAGAGAGTGGCCTGCATTCCTGGCTGTCAAGGGTCCAGGTAGCATCCGAGCTAAGTCAGAGTCCACGTGAAAGGGCTCCTCAAGGCTCCAGTTTATTGCCGGAGCCATCTTGGCACCTACGCTGGGAAGCCTGAATCTGAGTTTCCCACCCAGTTGAAAGTTCACATCCCTTGTCCTCCCCATCCACCCACAAACCTGTGATGTTGCCCACTCAGGTTGTGCACAGTATGGGTGGTCCTCCTTCCGCTTCCGCCCAGGTGGGTGGGTATAGGATGGCCTTGAATCAAGAATGCTGTGTGGCTCATCTGCTCCCACCTGAAAATCCCTCCTCCCAATTTCCCATCAACCTCAGGCCTTCCATAGATAGTGTGGCAAGCCCTTGACTCATCTCCAACTTCTGCACCGGCTTGACACCTCGGGGGACCTGAGCTGCCATCGTCCGCAGTGCATCGTGGGTGATGCCTCAGAGAAGCGCTCAGGCAGGGAGACTCGGCCGCGCATGCCCTCCCTGTGCGAGAGGTTGCCAGCCGCTTGCTCTAACAGGTTGTGGCGCTCCTGGGACGCAGCCCCTGAGCGGGAGGTTTGCCGCTTCGCCACCGATGCGTCTGGTGCATATCCAACCAGCAGCTCCTTCGTGCCACACACGCTCTCTCTTTGGCTCTTCCAGTGCCCCAGCCAGGGGGTCTCAGTGGCAGGGGTCTCTTGTCTTTGCTGCAGAGAAGCTCTCCTAGCAGAGATGGGCGTGGCTCTTCGCGAGGATGGGGGCACTGTTGGCGTCTTTTCCCCCAAGAAGGTAAGCACGCGTCTGCCCTGCGGAGAATCCCCTCCAGCCCCAAAGGTGTTGCGTTGTGCACCTGCGCAGGCTGACACACACACACCTCCACCCTGCCCCGGAGCCTGGCTGTACAGGGTCCCAGCCAGAGATGGCCTGCTGCCGGAACCGCCAGGTGCTACGCTCCGGTAGCAATTTTCAGGATGCGTACACAGCTGCGCATCCATTATGTGCGCCCCCGCATGAGATTTGGCTTCTGCGCATGCGCGGCAAGCAAAATCTCACACGAAGACACTTGGGCGAGTGAGAGATTGGTAGTTTTCACCAGGTTTTTTGGTTCCGCACGTGTGCAAAAGCAAAAATATCACCCCAAAATTGGCGAAACCTTGCTCGTGAGCGGGCCCTTGCGAGAGATTTCGCTTGCTGTGCACGCACAGAAGCCGAATCTCACATCAACGGTGCACGCGCATTGGTTGGATGCTTGTGCGCCCACGACAGCCTTGGCGGGCGCGCCAGTAGTGCCAAAGGCAGCAGTCCTTCACTGGTCCCAGCCCTGCAAACAGGCAGGGAGATTCAGCTGGGCCAGTTAGAGGCCGTGCCCACAGCTGATGCCCGTGCCTGCCCTCCTCAGACTCCCCACTTGGTGAACCTAAACGAGGACCCCCTGATGTCGGAGTGCCTGCTCTACCACCTCAAAGACGGCGTCACCAGGTGAGGCTACGCCGTGCAGCTGCGTCCCAACGAACGGCCCGTCTTCCTCCCAGCTGGCGGACAGGGTGAGTCCGGCGTGCCTGAGCAGCCTCCTCTCTCCCGCCTAGAGTTGGCCAGCAGAACGCGGACATCCGGCTGAGCGGGCAGTTCATCCAGGAGCAGCACTGCTTGTTCCGCAGTGTCACCTGTGAGTCGGGAGAAGGTGAGGCTCAGGACAGGCGCAGCTCGTCCCTCTGGCGCAACTGCCGGATCGGTCAGGATAACCGAGTCTCTCCTCTCCCCTCTTCTTTGTGCTTGCCCGGAGCAGGGGGGCCCGGCCACGGGGCAGCAGGCAGCAGCAGGTATTGCCTTCTTTGGGTGTCTTAAGCGGACTGGGCGGGGCAGGGAGGTATCCCCGTCACCATCCTGCCCGCCGCAAAGCTTCAGCCATCCTCCACTCTTCTCCGTGTCTGGCGCACTTCGCCAAATGGCCCTTGGACCAGTCCCCCAGGGCATGGCCAGCTCTTCCTCAGCCCCCCACAGCGTGTGGGCTGACGCCTGAGGACCCCCGGGCCCTGAACCCTGCCTGTCTCTTCCGCAGTTGTGGTCACCCTGGAGCCATGCAGTGGGGCTGAGACGTACATCAACGGGAAGCAGGTGATGGAGCCCCAGGTGCTGCGATCAGGTAGTGCTGGGGGGCAGGCGGCGTCCCGCATGGGGAAGGGTGTTGCCGAGAGCATCTCCAGCTGGGGCCTCAAGCGAAGGAGCTAGTGGTGGCCTCAAAGCCCCTCTTCAACGTTTGCTCCAAGGGCGGGGGGTCCATAATCCTTCATGTTAAGAGTGATCACGGAAGTGGTCAAAGATACACGTACACAGAAAAAGCGGAGGTCCAGCTAATATCCAGCTGGCAGCTCAGAGATACAATCCATTTACTATATAAAATATTATTTACTTTGGCAAATATCTTAGTTAAGAATAGTCCTGGTCATACACAGTTAAATCAGTCAATAACTCTCAATACATGTACAATATTATAAGCTTACAGTTACATAAACCATCATTACTACAGCAGTGACAGAAATAGCAAAGAGAGTCAGAGAGAATTAAGCCTCTGGCTCCCTCTTGTGGCCATCCGTAATACTAACTCTTCAAGCAATAGCGTTTCAATACATTTAAGCAACATGGCTGGTTGGTTTTATACATTGCCAAACCCAACCAGTTACGTACATAGTACTAACACTTTATAGGTGGGGAGATTCACCCCAGAGGAATGGGAGGGGGTCCTTTCTGCAGACAGACAGACAGGCTAAGGGGGAAAGGGCGAGGGCTTCTCCTGGACGTGTCGGCAGTTTTGGTGGGGGTGCAACCAGCCCTGCAACAGCCTTCACGGCCCCTTTACCCATGGATGTGTTTTAAGCCTCCCCCCACCCGCCTTGCTCCCCGGCCAGGCAACCGCGTGGTGATGGGCAAGAACCACGTCTTCCGCTTCAACCACCCCGAGCAGGCTCGGATGGAGCGTGAGCGCAGCTTGCCCGCCGAGGGCCAGGCGGACCCCGTGGACTGGAACTTCGCCCAGAAGGAGCTGCTGGAGAAGCAGGGCATCGACATCAAGCTGGAGATGGAGAAGAGGTGGGCGCAAACCCCAGGTGGAGCTATGGGGCACAAGGGGGGCGTTTGGCCCACTCTCTGGGGCCCACTTCCTCAGCCCTGCCGAGGCCCAGGTGGGGTGGGGAGCTTTGGACGTGGGGACCGGGGTTGTGGCTGAAGCTGCTGAGTGACCTCCTTTGTCTGCCCCCCACCGCCATGGGTCAGATTGCAGGATCTGGAGACGCAGTACCGCCGAGAGAAGGAGGAAGCGGACTTGATCCTGGAACAGCAGAGGCTGGTATGTGGGGGTGTTTGGGACCCTCCCCAGGTCATAATATCGGGCGGGACTCAATTAGTGGCAGCATCAGTCATGGTCGTAAGCTATGGACTAGTGGCAGAATGCATTACAGGGTTTCTTGACTTAGTCTTTCATCTCGTGGCCGTTCAAAGTTAATGGTTGCACTAAAAAAAGTGACCGATGACCATTTCCCCCAAAACTGTCGCAGGACTCTTGCGGTCGTGTGAGCAAGACTCAGACCACGTCTCGCCTTTATGGCCACCTGCCCTGGCTAGATTCACTTTGCAGCCAGGTTGCCAACTTAACGGCAGCGATTCGCTTAAAAACCGTGGCAAGAGATGTTGACAAACGGGCCCAGATCTGCTCAACAACCGTTGAGCTCATTTGTGGTCATAAGTCAAGGCATGTTCGTGTTTTAATGTCTGTTTCTGCTGGAATCGCTTGAGGTTGGACACCCGCTTTCCCAAAATTCCCAGTATGCAGATTCGGACAGTGGGGACGATTCGGACAAGCGCTCCTGCGAGGAGAGCTGGCGTCTCATTTCCTCACTGCGGGAGAAGCTGCCGGCCACCAAAGTCCAGACAATTGTCCGCCGCTGCGGGCTGCCCAGCTCAGGCAAGAAGCGGGAGCCGTTACGGGTGTACCAGATCCCGCAGCGCCGACGGGCAGCCAAGGACCCCCGCTGGCTGACGCTGGCGGACCTCAAGATGCAGGCAGTCAAGGAGATCTGCTATGAGGTGGCCCTCAACGACTTCCGGCACTCCCGCCAGGAAATTGAGGCCATGAGCATCGTCAAGATGAAGGAACTCGGCCGCCTTTACGGCCGCCGCGACACAAACGAGCGGGAGAGCTGGCGCGCCGTGGCCAGGGACGTCTGGGACACAGTGGGCGTGGGCGAGCTGGAGGGTCCTTCCGGAGGTAGTCCAGCACCTGGGAATGCGGAGACTCGAATCGGAACGCCGGGTGTGGAAGTCATCGACCTCCGGGCGCATATTGATAAGCTGACGGACATCCTGCAGGAAGTGAAGATCCAGAACAACATGAAGGACGAAGAGATCCGGTCCCTGCGAGACCGGGTGGTGAAGATGGAGCAGGTCATCCCCGTCTCGACCCAGGTGAGCTCGTGCCCAAGCCCCTGTTTTCCCCTCCTGCTGTGCCCCGGGGTGGGGAGGGTGTGACTAGCTTGTGTGAGCTGCATTCATCCCCCCCACACCGCCCTGCATGGAAGAGTCTGCACACCCTTGGTGTCCCTCGCCACAACCCCCAACTGTGTCCTTGTGCGGAGTCTTGGGCAGGCCGGGGTTCCCCATTGCTGCCGGCTACCAACGCAGTTGTGTGCACAGCTTTGCGGGACTGGCAAGCGTCCTCATGCGAGATTTGGCTTCCTGAGCATGCACAGAAGCCAAATCTCGCACAGGCGCGCCTGCCGGTCACACGCACAGCTGCATTTTTCCTACCGGAGCGATGGCACCAAGCGCACCAGTAGGAACCAAATACTGGTCTTGGGCAGGCCAAGGATCCCTCACTCCTGACGGAGCTCCTGGGGAAGAAGGACCCTTCCTCTGGACCCCCTTGCCATCGCCCCAATTATCTGCCCCCCCCAGGAGGACGAGGACCTGGAGCAGGAGTGGCAGTCGCTGCTCCTGGCGCAAGAGGGCCGAGCTTTTGCAGCCGAGGGGGAGCCTAGTGGCTTGGGGGATGCCCAGGAGGAAGAGGACTCCTTGCCCTGCGACCGGGTCTCCTGCCTGATGAAGAAGGACCCCGCCTTCCGCCGGGGACGCCTCCGTTGGCTCCGCCAAGAGCAGCTGCGCTTGCAGAACCTCCAGCCGCAGCCCCCGCAGCAACAACAGCACCGAGGGCACGGCCGCTTCATCCCGCCGCAGGACTGCAAGCTGCGCTTTCCATTCAAGAGCAACCCGCAGCACCGCTACTCGTGGGGGCCCAGTACGGCCTTCATGGTAGGTGAGGAGAAGGAAGGGGCGCCCCTTGAGACGCCTCGGCCCCCCAGCCCCAACAACCACGGCAGTCCCACGGCGCTGCCGAAGCAGTCCACCCGGCGGCACTCCATGGAAGGGAGGCCACGGGGCCGCCGCAGCAAGGGCCGGGGGCAGGAACAGCACGGCCCGCGCAAGCATAACTATTACCCTTACCAGCACCAGCCCTACCCGCAGCGTCGTTCGGGGGGCCTGGAGGGCCACACCCCACCCCGCATGCGCCGGCAGCGATCGGCACCCAACCTGCAACAGGAGAATGCCAGCACTCAGTGATTTCTGCCAGGTGGCTGCTCCCGTGCCCCCTTTTCCATGGGGCAGTGGGGAGAGGCCCTCCTCTCGCAGGAAGGGGGTAGCGGCTCAGCAGAGCCCCCCGATGGGCAGGGCGCTGCTTGCGGTTTGCGGGGTCCTCGGGGGGCCCACGCTGCTGTTTGCTTGGATGGGCATAGTAGTCGTAGGGCCCAGGTGCGGCCCTCGGGTGGGGGGCATGCCTGGGTGCAGCTGCGGGGATATTCTGCACCTCCCCACCCCTCCCCGGAGCAGCCTTATGGGGGGTCTTTGGGGGAATCCAGGGCAGCAGGGACTTGTGGAGGGGCTTTGGGTGATAGGTGGGCCAGGGACGACGTCCTGAATGGGGAGGGGCAGGTGCAGCGTGAAGCCAATCCGTTCTTGGGGGGCCAAAAGGCAGAACCTCAAACCTGGCTGGCCGCCCTCAACAGTTCAAAGCTAAATGGGGTGGTGGAGGGCAGAAATCTCCTGCTGACACTATATGAATTGAAGTCTCATGTGAGCCCCCCCCTCCCCACCGCACTCAGCCACTTTAGGGCACCCCTGGCCCCTCTGCCAAGGGGGGTGGAGAGGGAGGGGCCCGCTTCGGACAGTATTTCGTCACCCACCCCACCACCACCCAATTTGCTGCATCAGGTTTCAGGGGAAGCTGCCTTCCCCCCTCCCCCCCAGGAAATGCCTACAACCATGATGGCGAACCTGTGGCACCCATTGGAGGGCACACGTACACGAGTTGTTCCCCTATGTGCTGGTCTCCTGATTCTCAGCTTTGGGGACCGCTGTTTTTGCCCTCTGGAGCCTTCAGGAGGCTTCTGTGAACCCTCCAGAGGACAAAAAAACAGCCGGACCCGGACCTTTGGAACGTTTTTCACCCTCCCCAGGCTTTGGGGGCAGAGGGTAGTGTGGGAGGCTTGTTCATGCATGCTTGGGGGAAGGGAGGGAATTGCATCTGGGGTCTGAGCATGCACGCATGCATAACTGCATATGCACACACCCTTTTGGCACCCAAGCAAAAAAAGAGGAGGGGGGGAAAGGGTAAACCACTTCATGAGTAACCACTCTTGCCTCCTAGAGGCCCTGCAAACCCTAGCATCAATAAGAGGCTCCTCCTCTTCTCCTGAGTCACTCATCTCAGGAGGTACAGAAGGCCCTGGTGGTTCTTCAGTCTCCAATACCACGTCCTCTTCGCTGGCCTAGAAGCTGCCAGGGGGGCGGGGGTTGTGCCCATGCGCTACTGGGGGGTGAGGGCAGTTCTATCTGAATCTCTGGTCTTCGTGCTTGGGATGGGGCAGCTGTGGGGCTGTGTTCTTGGGTTGGCTACCTGTTCCTCAACAATAAAGGTCTCAAAACACCTACCTTGTTGCCTCTGACTCTTTGGGGTGGGGAGCCTGGGAGAGACGACCTCCCCCTCAGAAACAGACGTCACTGTCCCCCCGGCTGCCTTACAGGACAGGAATGGGGAGGGCAGAGATTTAGCCAGGCTTATGAGGAGGAAATTATGTAGCACTGCCCCCCCCAAACAAAATCCTGAATCTGTAGGGGGGCAGATTGCCCACCTTCCCTCCCACTCTTGTGACTTCAATAGACCCTCCTTGTTCTCGGCAGCCCCACCTCTCCCAGAAATTGGGGTTGGGCAGGTGGATCTGCCATCAAGGGGGATCCAGCTGGCTTGTATGGCCTCTTCCGGGCTGGGTGTTCGGTTCTAGTACCGAGCCCCCCAGAAATTAGATGCACACCACCGGTTTTAAATAATAAAGGATTTTACAAGGTAGAAGAAGTATTTGTAGCTAAACTCTTTCCAAAATGAAAGTAAAGTCTTAATAGCTTCGCCTCACTGAATTATAGAGACATCAGCTGGCTAGAGTCCCAGAAAGAGATCAGCACAGCAATAATTACTCAGCTGGAATGATATTCAGAAGCGGAGATGTTGAAGCTACTGGAAGCCCGGAGCTCCTCGGAAAGTCAAGAATTTGTCTCTTTAAATCACAAGCCGAAGAAACAATAACTAGATGCTAGAATGAACTACATTCTCAGTGCAGCGTGTTACTCTGTCTTAAATACCTTGAGGATGTGGCCCATTAGTCACCAATGCTACTCGCGAGTAAACCTCCTCCTGAGTAACCACTCATGCCTCCTAGAGGCCCTGCGAACCCTAGCATCAATAAGAGGCTCCTCCTGAGTCACTAATCTTGGAAGGTGCAGAAGGCCCAGGTGGTTCTTCAGTCTCTGACACCACGTCCTCTTTGCCGTTGGTCTTGGTTGCCAGGAACACTGGCCACCTGCACCACCCCTCCACTGCGTCTTTTGGGTCCATGATTAGGGGGGGACCTTGAACTCACCAGTCCTTGGGGGGGGATGCTGAGGGCCACCAGGGGGGGCAGTGAGCTCTCTGGGTGGAGCCCCCTGGGTAGAGGACAGGGCGGTGGATAATGGAGGGAGGGGCCAGCTCCCCCTTCGCCCTTAGAGGATCTGGGGGTCCCTGCTGGAAGGACAGGCAGCAGCTGCGGCTGGGAGGAATTCCGTGGGCTGCTTCTAGACCAACATGTGGGCCCTTGGACCACCGATGGTTTCCGAGAAAATTTGGGCGGTCCGTCAAAAAAATATTTATTAGAGTTGGAAGGGACCTTGCAGATCATTTAGTCCAACCCCCCACTCAAGCAGGAGACCCTATAATAGTGATGGCAAATCTATGGCACGGGTGCCACAGGTGGAACATGGAGCCATATCTGCTGGCATGCAAGCCGTTGCCCTAGCTCAGCTCCAACGGGCATTGCGTGTGCTGGCCAACTGGTTTTTGGCTCACTCCAGGAGGGCATTTTTGGCTTCCAGGCAGCCTCGGGGCGGAGGACATTTTTACCCTCCCCCGGACCAGAGAAGCCTTTGAAGCCTGGGGAGGGCAAAACACGACCCTACTGGGCTCACCAGAAGTTGGGAAACAGGCTGTTTCCGGTCTCCGGGGGGCGGGGGAAGCTGTTTTGGCCCTCCCCAGGCATTGATTTATGGGTGTGGGCACTCAAGGAATGCGCAATAGTGCGCATGCATGCTCTTTTGGCACAAGAGACAAAAAAGGTTCTCCATCAATTCCCTATACCATTTTGGACCATTCTGCATTTTTACGTTGCACTAAATACTATTCTGTCTTTTTAAAACCTTTCTATTAGTGGTCTGTGAGATTTAAAGGCACCCATGTAGTGGTTCCTGAGGTCCGAAAGGTTGGTGAGCCTTGTTCTAGGCTGCTATGTTCTATGGGGCTGCCCTTGCCCCACCCTGCAAGGGGGACACTTCAGCATGCGCAGGTGGGCTGCCTGGTGCAGGTCAAGGGGCTGATTGTCCCCCTAAATGAGGGGGGTTCCAACATAGCCACTTAAAAAACTGGTGGACCCCCAGCTCCCAGAATTCCTCAGCATGGCTGCCTCAGGAATTCTGGGAAGTCCACAAGTCTTTCCCTGTTTGCAGGTCCTCCTTTGCAGCAGCTGCATTCACACAACACACACACACACTGCAGCCCAGAGATTCAACAGAATGGGGGGGGGGGGCTTCCTGTCCTATCTATGAAATGGGGGGGGGGGCTGGCAAGACCAGGGAAGAGAACTTGGATGTAGGACCTGCCTTGGGAGAGGAATTAAGAGCCGGGGTGGCGCAGTGGTTAGAGCACAGCACCGCCGGCTCCTTCAGCTGACTGCCAGCTGTAGTTCAGCAGTTCAAATCCCACCATCGGAGCCGACTCAGCCTTCCGTCCTTCCTTCCTTGGCCAAATGAGGACCCAGATTGTTGGGGGCAGAAGGCTGATTCTGTCAAGCGCTTAGAGGGGGCTGGGAAAGCACTACGAAGCGGTCTATAAGTCTCAGTGCTGTTGCTATATTTCCCCGGAAGGTTTGGTGCCCATCCCGAGGGAAATCTTTCTTTCCGGGGGTTTTATCGTTCCCCCCCCTTTTTTTGTTTCTCTCTTGCATTCCCAGAGGCGGGCGAGGCAGCGCTGCGCGGTGGGGAGGGAGCCGCGGAAGCCGGGGTGGGGTAGGCGGACCTGTTGGCCGAAAGGTCCGCCAGGAGCGCGCCCGCTGCACTCGGGACGTGCTCAGAGGCTAGCCCAGCCCGGGGAAGGGAGAGAAGGGGGCAGGCAGCGGCAGCGGGGCTCGCCTCCTCCCGGCGCCTTTCTATTGGCGGCCGTGCCCCCCACCCCCTCCAGCAAGCCCCCCTCCAGGTCTCCCGGTCGACAGGAGCTGCCTGCCACGTAATATTCCCAAGAGGGGGGGGGGGGCTGGTCCTCAGCGCCAGGCGTAGGGGGGGCGCGTCTTTTTAACCCGCTTAACGGCGGCGGGTTGATCCCCGTGAGAAGCGAGGGCGCCCCGACGAGAGGGAGGCTGGGCAGCTTGCTAGATGGCTTTTGAGGGCACTCTGCACATGCTCGCCAGGCCCGCCCGCCTTATGTCCCCTCTCCGCCTCCGAGGCCTTTGGGGGTCTGGGCTGCTGCTCCTCCCCCCCCCCCGGCCGCCCCCCTCGCAGCCACGTCCCACGGTCCCTCCCCTCGGGCCGCCCGCCTGCCAGAAGCGCCCTTGCTCGCTCCGGCTCCACAGCTGCTGCTTCTCCTCCGACGCCGACGCCGCGATGCCGCTCGCCCGCCCGGCCCTCTTGCTGCTGGTCCTGCTGCAGCTGAGCCGCGCCCAGGACCCCTCGGCCGCCCCCGCCACCAACCAGACAAGGTAGACCGCCCGCCGCCCCGGCCGAGGCTCGGCCAGCCGTCGAAGGGACGCACGGAGGGGCGAGCGCTCAGGGAGGTTTTAGGCAGGCGAGCCCAGGAAGGGAAGGGCGTCGTCGGGGGCGATCCTTCAAGTCCTCCCCCTTTCTTTTTCCCTTTCTTTCCATCCCTTCCTTCCTTCTCTTTCCTTCCTCCTTTCTCTTTTCCTTCTTTTTCCTTCCATCCTTCCTTTTTCCCTTTCTTCTCCTTTTTTCCTTCCTTCCTTCCTTCCTTCCTCTCTCTCTCAATTCCTTCCCGTCTCTGCCCAACAGGCCTGTCTTCCTCTGCGGCGGCGACTACAACGCCAGCAGCGGCTACCTGGCCAGCGAGGGCTTCCCTGAACACTACCCACCTGGCAAGTCCTGCACCTGGACCATCACGGTAAGCTCACCGCCCACCCCGCCCACCTTTCTCCCAGGGCCCGGCTGACTGGCCTCTGCCCTCCGCAGGTCCCCGAGGGACAGGTGGTGATGCTCTCCTTCCGCGTCTTCGACCTGGAACCCGACCCGGTCTGCCGCTACGACTACCTGGAGGTCTTCAGCGGGCACACGGCCCTCGAGTCGCAGCGCCTGGGCCGCTTCTGCGGGACCTTCCGCCCCGGGGCCATCCTGGCCACCAGCCACCAGATGCTGCTGCGGATGGTGTCCGACGAAGGGACCGGCGGAAGGGGCTTCCTCGTCTGGTTCAGCGGGGGCCTCCCCCACGTGGACGGTAAGGGCCACGCCCTCCCTGGCTGGGGAAGTTGTCCCCACTGCTTCCCTGGACGTGTGCCACGCAGCCGAGGGGACGTGGGGGACAACCAGAAGGCTGAGGATGCGGCCCTTCTGCAAGGGGTCCTTCCCAGCGACCAGTTAGGGCCCACCGAGCTGGCCTTCCCCAGGTCCGCTCACCCAAGCAGTGCCAGCGGGAGGGTCCTAGGGGAAGGGCCTTCTCTGTGGTTGCTCCCACCCTTTGGAATCAACTCCCCCTAGAGATCTGCATCGTTCCTGTTCTCCCGGACTTTTGGAAGAGCTTAAGAGGACATTTGTGCTGACCAATGTGAATTGTTGAATTGGTCATCTTATTCCGGCCCCTGCCATAGACTGGACAATTGTTATGACAGATCGATGTATGAAATGTGCTGGTTAAGTACATTGTTTTTTAAACTTTTTAAAAAATAAGGTTTGGGTTGTTTTTGATTAATTCTGATTTCTGTGTTAAAGGTGTCATTTATGAGTCTCAGGGCAGCCTAGAAATTGAATTGATAAATAAATAATGAATAAGGGCCGGGGGTGCAGCTGGCCAGAGGAATGCCTGTGGCTGAGTCATGGGGGGCAGTTGGCTGCCCAGACGTTTCCCGGACAGGCTGGGAAGGAGGAGGGGGAGGGTCAGCGGCGCTGAGACAGAGGTGGGTGGAGCAAAATTGGAGCTGGCCTTTCAGTCCATTGGGGAGGCACCTTTCTCCCCACAGCCATGCCAAGGGAGGGGGGTTCCCCCCCCCCACAAGGAGGCCCCTGCCTTCTCCTCCCCTTCTCGATTCCCACTGCCAGACCCAGAACATTTCTCTGGGCTACCCAAGCGGACGGTTGGAACGGGCTGCCAACTACAGGGACTTTGTAAGACCCATGGCCTATTGGGGTGGCGAGCCTGGGATCCCTTGGGTCCCATCTGTTGGTGGTCCAGGGAAAGGGAGGGTCTTGCCTTCTCTTTCTATTCAAGACCCCCATGGACAATTGGGGGGGCCAATGTGGGACACAGAATGCTGGACTCGATGGGCTTTGGCCCGATTCAGCAGGGCTCTTTTTAGGTTCTTAGGTTCTTATCTAATACCCCCCCCCGCCCTGTCCACCCAAACCCTCAGCTGCAGCCGGGCAGTCTCCAAGGCCTCCGAAAGAAAGACTTGGCTTTGAGGGGAGGGCACGATGAGGGGGGGAGTGAATGCTGCTGCTGGGAGGTCCAGCTGGGCTTGCAAGAGAAAAAAGCAGCAGGGCGGCTGAGCCCCCCTTGTCCTGCCCCCTCCTCCTCCTCCTCCCCTGCATTCTTTGCCTCCCACCCGCGTCCAGCTGGACGAGGCTCGACTGCTTCCCCGCTTTCACTTCCGTCCCAACTGGTCATTAAGGAGGATTCTGCGGTCTCCAGAAATGAATGTTTTGCTCTCTCCGCTTCCCCTGGCCGGCCTCTCTCTGTCTGCAGCCCCCCTCCCCCTCCCTTTCCCGTTGGCAGCTCAACTCTCAGGCAGCATTCTTGCGCAACTCTCCCCCTCTGGCTTCAAGGGCTTTTGGCCTGGCTCCCTCCCCGTCCAGCTTCTGCCCCCCAAAATGGACTGTCCCAGAGGATGCAGTTCTGTGCCCAGATCACCAGTGGGGATTGGCACCCGTGCAGGATCAATTTGATCTCTCTGGCTCTAGAACAGTGACAGCGAGTGACCTTTTTTCCCTTGGGTGCCAAAAGTGTGTGTGTGCATGCCATCGCCTGTGTGTGTGTGCCCACGCATAATTTAACGCCCCACCCACGCATGCGGACACGACTACATGTGGTCCCGTTTCTCAACCCTCTGTGGTCCCGGTTGGCCTGTTTTCGGCCCTCGGGTTTTTGGGAGCACGGGGAGAGTGAAAACAGACTCCCCAGCCCTCTGGAGGCTGAAAACGCCCTCCCACAGCCTCCGTGCCGGCAGAGGTGGCTTCATGCATGCCAGATTCGCCATCACGGCTCTAGAACAAGAGTGTCCAACTCTGGTGACTTTAAAAGACCGGTGTGCTCCCATCACAAGGATTTGGAGGAGTGGAAGTTGACTGGTCACCAGGTTGCCAAGGTTGGACTCTCCCTGTTCCAGGTGGAGAGCGATTGGTTGTGGACACGAGCCCCCTGGAACGTCTGTACGTCTCTTGACCGCGTGAGCCCTGCATCCGTGTCCTTGGGCATGTGTATTTATAGCAATAGCACTTATAGACCCCTCCCCAGTGCCTTTATAGCCCCCTCTAAGCAGTTTACAGACTCAGCATATTTGCCCCCCTAGCAATCTGGGTCCTCATTTGACCCCACTTGGAAAGATGGAAGCCTTGAGCCTGGTGAGATTCGATCTGCCAAACTGCTGGCAGCCGGTGATCAGCAGAAATAGCCTGCAGAACTCTAACCACTGCGCCACGGAGGCTCTTTATGCTGAGCTCCTAAATGCCTGTAAAGAATGTGATAATGTCTGTCCCAAGTTAGGTCAGGAGCCTGAACAGATTGACAAAGGAGTTGGAAGGGACTTATGGTCACTAGTCCAACCCCCACCTGCCCAAGCAGGAGACCCTCCACCATTTCTGACAAATAGCCACCCAGTCTCTTCTTGAAAGTCTCCAGTGATGAAGCTCCCACAACGTCCAAAGGCGGCAGTTTGGCTTCTATCCTCCGGAACTCCCCGAGACATGACTCTGCACAGCTTGGGCATTTGCCTAGGGTGCAGCTTCCACGGTGCCAAATTTATTTCCAAACCTTTGGTTTAGGGGCTGCTGACCCCCCCCCCCCGGAAAAATGGGAGGTTTGAACCCCAAAAGCCAGAAGTCGGGGCCTTCTCCCAACAGCTGCACTAGACGTGAGGAGATCCTTCGGAGGGGTCTGGGGGCTCCTCCTCCTCACTAGCCCCCCTCCCCCCTTTCTTGCCCTGCAGAAAACCAGTTCTGTGGGGGGAAGCTGGAGAAAAGCCAAGGGGCTCTCAAGACCCCCAACTGGCCCGACAGCGACTACCCGCCTGGCATCAGCTGTTCCTGGCACATCATTGCCCCACCGGACCAGGTATAAAGTGGCACCCCCCACCCCCTTTGCAGAGAGTTGCAGGCCCTCCATCCCATCCCAAGCATCGGGAGGCGGGCTGAAACAGAGGAGGAGCGGGAGGGAGGGTGACCCACTCTGCTCTGCTCCGGCCTAGGTCATCGTCCTGACCTTCGGGAAGTTTGATGTGGAGTTTGACACCTATTGCCGCTACGACTACGTGGCTGTCTTCAACGGCAGGGAACAAGACGACTCACGACGCGTCGGCAGATTCTGCGGAGACAAGTCGCCCAGGTGGGTTTACGTGCATGTCGGCAAAAACGGGGGTGTCTCCATGGCCTCCCAGGGCTGCCCTCACCAAGAGGATTCTGGCCGCAGAGCCCAATTCAGGCTGGCTGGGCGCTCCAGTGTGGCTTCCCTGCCTGTTGTAAAGCGATCGTCTCCCTGCAGCTCCATCCGCTCGGATGGCAACGAGCTCCTGGTGCAGTTCGTCTCCGATCTCAGCGTTACGGCCGATGGGTTTTCCGCCTCGTACATCATGAAGGGTCGCGATGAGCCGGTGGACACTACCAGGGTCCAGCCTGTCATCCCGGTATTCCCGGGCTCCAAGCCCACACAGACCAGCAGGAAGCCTGTGGTGCCCCCTAAGCCCAAACCTCCCAGCAAGCCGGCAGGCCGACCCAAGCCGCCTCCGCGCCCCAAACCGACGGCCCAAATCCGTCCTGATGCTGTGCGACCCACAATTCCCGCCGCAGGTAACAGTTGCCCTGAGTCCAGGAGGGGCATGTGGGAGGTGCCAGCACTGAAGCCAGCCTGGATCAGAACTATTTATGGGACCTGCCTCCTACCTCACTGCGGCCAGTTAGGGCCCACAGCATTGGCCTTCTCCAGGTCCTGTCTACCAAACAATGTTGGCTGGCAGGAACTCGAGGAAGAGCCTTCTCTATGGCAGCTCCAATCCTATGGAATCAACTGCCCCCAGAGATCTGCGCTATCTCCACCCTACCGGTCTTCCGGAAAGCCGTCAAGATCTGGATTTTTCCGGCAGGCCTGGAATTAGGATTGACTGCAAACACGCTTGGTTTTTAGGATGTTATAGATTTTATTGCACTGATTTTATTGCGTATTTGTATCATTATTTTTATTAATGGCTAATTGTTAGCTGCTGTGAGTCCTTTTTGGAGTGGGCGGCAGATAAACACAGATGATCAATAAATTACTGTGCAGTGCACTGGCCTTCTAAGCAGTGGCCAGGATGGCGAAAGGGGGTCACTGGCCTTTTGTTTCCGCTCCTTGCAGGTCTCCCTCCAGGTGAGGTCACCTGCCCGCAACGCTGCAAACGGACAGGGACACTGCAGACCAACTTCTGTGCCAGCGACTTTGGTAAGCTTGTCTTTGCGGTGTGGGGAGATCCGCCTGCCACCCAACCGTGTAGCCCCTAATAGTGGGAGCAGTGCCAGCCTCTCACCCTCTCCCCACTATCCTGCTTGCAGTGGTCAGCGGCACTGTCCAAGCCCTCCAGAGAAGAGAGGGGACCCGGGTGACAGCCACCGTGACACTCACCCACGCCTACAAGACGGGGGCCCTGAGCCTCCCCGCGGAAGCCGCCGAAGCCACCACCCTCCGCTTGGATGTGCCCTGCAGGCAGTGCCCCGTTCTCAAGAAAGGTGAGAGGCCACTTCTCGGGAGCCCCTTCACATCCTTCACAACTCCACACCGGTTAAGCCACTGCAGACGTTGGCGATAAATGAACAGCTTGCCACCCTATCTATGGAAGTCCTGATGTTGATGGGAGCTCGGGAGGGGGAATTTTGATGGGAGGGAGCAGATGCAGCCACAAAGCGTTCTTTCGAGGGGTTCAAGGTCATCCTGTCCCCACCCATCTGGAAGTGGAAGGACGACCGGCCACGCTGGCACAACCTGAGTGGGCAACATGACAATTGCAACTGCATCTCCTTTAAATTCCATCCCCAGGTGTGCCTTGGCTGGGAAACTCAGATTCAGGCTTCCCAGTGTAGATGCCAGTGTAGGCCCGACTCTGATTTATTTTGGACGCAACTTTGATAACAATGTTCACCAGAAGCGGCTGAAATCCCCGACGGGGCCCGGCTGCACAGACTAGTGGGAAATTTGGCAAGGAAGCTGAGTTCCCCTGCCTCCCGCTCATCTCTCTCTCTTTCTCTCCTTCACAGGGGCCAGCTACGTCTTCATGGGGAAGGTAGCAGCCGATGGAAGCGGGCAGCTGCCCCCCACCAGCTTCGTGGTGCCCCTCCGGCCGCAGCAGCAGCAAATTCTCACCAACCTCAGCAAGCGGCCCTGCACTGTCCGGGCCAGGAGGAACCGCTCCTGAGGACAAACCTCCCCCAGCCTCGGCCTCTGGGGAATCCCCACAAGCAGCACCATGTAACCAATAAACAGGCAGGGAAGCAGTTCAGACTCCAGGGTGGGCGCCGGCTCCTATCACGTTGTTCACACCCGCACCGTTGCCTTAAAGGTATTTTTACACACACGTGGTGGCCTTTCTTGTTCAGCGACGTTGCGGGGCTCCCTCTCACCCCCCCATCCTGCTGCCTGACATTAGCAGCCCCCACCAGGGGGGGGTGCTGCCTTCTGTGCCCAGAAAGGTACCAGGGGCCACCCCAGCCCTTCTGAGCACTGGGATCCTTCCCAAAGGCCCCTCCTCACTCTAAGAAACAACCCCCCCAAATGTTAGCTGCGGTTCCGGGGTGGGGGGCTGGAGGCTCAGGGAGGGGAGGGAGCCTGGGCTGCTTCCTCTGGACCCCAAGGCTTTGCAGGCCCCCCTTGCGGCTGCTGGCAAAGTGGAGCAGGTTCTAAAGGGCCCTCCCCAGCAGGGAGTCTGCCTGCTTCCCCTTTTCTTTCCCCCTTTTCTTTCCTCCCTTTCTTTCTCCTTCCTCCCTCCCTTCCTCTCTCTTTCCCTCTCTCCCCTCCTTCCCCAAAGAGCCCCAAGAGGCTGTGAGAGAGCAGGTCCTGAGCGCCCCCTCGTGGCCGATGTGGGGGCTGCAGTGAGCCAGAGGGACTGGACCGCCCCTGCTGTCCCGAAGTCACCCGGCTGGAGAGAGCAGCGGCCCAGCTGTCCTTCGGGTGGGAATAGTGAGCAGGGGGGTCCCAACATTTTACGGGTGGGGGTGGGCTAAAACAGAGGGCGCTAGAAAGTCTTGGACACTCCCCTTGGGGACCAAGTCAGCAGCCACAGCAGAATTTAGTTTTAAGTTTAATATTCCAATTTGGGGACTGGAGTTTATAAAAGAGAAAAAAGGAAGGAAGGAAGGAAGGAAGGAAGGAAGGAAGGAAGGAAGGAAGGAAGGCAGCAGGCCATGGCAGAAATAAACACAAGGGGGTCTTGTAGGGGGGGCTTCTACTCAGCAGCTGGGGAGGAAGCAGATCTCGAGAATCAATAGGGTGGGAGGGGGCAGAATGGGGGAACCTGGGGGAGGTCATTCAAGAGGGCAAAGGGCATCACTGGGGAGGAAGACCCCCTTTCCTGGGTTCAGTAAAATGGACAGGGATTAACTGGGGGGGAGGGACAGCAAGCCCCTCAGCCCCTGCTCTTTGTGCTCCCTCCCCCTCTTCCTCCTCATCTGAAAGGCCCCTGGCCCCCTTTTCCCTCCTGGGCCGGGATCTCTTCTGGATCCCTCCACTCGATCCCAGTCAATGGGAACTGAACCCCGAGATTTCCCTGAGTGTTCGTCTGGTTTGGGGGTCGTCCTCTCTGAACCTCCTTTTTAAGCTCTCAGAGGCTGCCCGGCGCGCCGTGGCGTGGGGAGGCAGGGAGGGGGGCACAGAGCCCGGAGACCTTCGGGGTGGGATTCCACTGGGATCTGGGAATGCTCGGGGGCCCAGGAACCCACTGGCGATTCAAAGTTTGGCCATTTTTGTCTCCACATCAGAAGCCCTCTCAATGCTGACCTTTATTCTTCGTCCAAAGCTCTTCCACGCGGAGAGGCCAGAAAAAAATCACCGAAAATTGTGCCATCAGTGCTGCACCAGTAGGAACCCACCAATGGACGCCGCCCTGTAATGACCCCAACTGTCCCATGGCAGGGAGGGTGGAGTGGCTGAGGGAGCCTGCCCAGCTCCGTACCCTCCATGACTCCCCTGGGAAGAGGCTCCTTTTGCCCCGCTCGGCCTTGGGCACGGAAGCTCAAGTGCCCGACCCTCTTGCCGAGCCGCCTACGACCACCGGTGGACTCCCCGGGGCCTCCCTGTGGTTGCATACACTCCTCAGAGTGCCCACCCAGCCCCTCTGAGCCCACCCAGGAACTGCGCCTGTCAGGGTGGGGGCCTCCTCGAGGCACTGCAGGGCCTGGACGGACGGCGGGGACCCCTCTGGGCAGCCACTACGCTCCTGTGCCCCAGTGAGGTTCTGCCTGGTGTGGCCAAACATTTCATCCTCAGCACTTCCCCTGGGCATGGCCTGCCACAGACTGGCCCCCTGGAGCCCCCTGCTCTGGCCAAAAGCCTTTCGATGGAGACTGTATGGTGGGTCGCGGAAAGTATTCAGACCGCTTTAAATTGTCCACCCTTGGTTGCACCGCAGCCATTTGGGGAAAGCGAAAAAGTTCGTTTTATTTCTCATTAATGCACACTCAGCGCCCCGTCTCGACAGAAATGTGGACAGTTGTGCAAATGTGTGAAAAAAGAAAAACTGAAATGTCGCATGGCCGTAGGCATTCGGACCCTTTGCTGTCCGTCTCCTTCTCATCCTCCTCGAGACGACCCTCTGCTCCTTCAGTGGGGTCTGGGTGTGTTGAGTTCAACCGATTGGCACACCCCTCCCTGACTGTAGGAGGCCCCACAGCGCATGTCAGAGCAGATGTCAATCGAGAGGTCGGAGGAACTGCGCCCAAAGAGCTCAGAGACAGAGTTGTGGCAAGGCACCGACCTGGCCAAGGCCGCCAAAGGATTTCTGAGAGCAGGGGGGACTCCGTGATCCTTAAACGGAACGAGTCGGTGCTGAGCTCCAGAGGTGCAGAGGGGAGGTGGGAGGAAGCCAACTATCCCCCCCAGCCCTCCACCAGCCTCAACCCAGTTGAGCATCTCTGGAGAGGCCAACGCTCACCCTCCAACCTGGCGGGGCTGGAGAGGATCCCCACGTCCAGATGCAATGTGGGCTACTATATGTAGTCAGCCAACAATGTACGCTCGATAATGTTTCTTTAAGAGTAATGTGAGAAACATGTGGCATCATTCTGTTATGCGCAACGTTCCCAAGACAAAACGATGCAGGGCAAGCGTGGTGGTGGGGGTAGCCAGCCAGCCCATAACCGGACCAAGCCAATTGAAGCATAAATATAAAAAATATAAATGTATATATACAGTATTACAAAAAATAAATAAATATTATTTACACCTATCCAACAGAATGGTAACAATCCATGTCATCCACAGAGACATCAATCAATCATATACAAATACAAAGACTGAGACCAGGCCGTTCTCTACAGTAATTCTCCCTCTGGCTCCCCCTTATGGCCAACGGAATCATTACCCTTAAAGAAACATACATCAAACATACATCAAACACTGCTGTCTTCGGAGGGGGGAGGAATATAAATCAAATAAATAAATAAATGTTTTTATATATTTTAGCACGCAATTATTCACACTCAGACTGTTAACACACACTCCCAAGAAGACTCGTGGCTGTTTACTACCAGCTCAAAAGGGGGCGTCAGCTCAATACCCAGCAAAGCGTCTGAGTACTGAGGGTCATGTGACATGTCCGTTTTTAGTTTTTCATACATTTGCACAACTGTCTACTTTCCTGTCCAGACGGGGCAGAGAGTGTAAAATTAGTGAGAAATAAAACGAACTCTTTCGCTTTCGCCAAATGGCTGCAATGAAACAAAGAGTGGACAATTTAAAGATGTCCGAGTACTTTCTGTACTCGCCATAGTTGTGCCCTCGTGGTCAATCCTCGAGTCTTCGGAGAGGAGCGGCATAGAAATCCAATCAATCAATCAATCAATCAATCAATCAAGAAACCCACGGGGGTCCTTGTTCCAGCTCTTGGGAAAGGTGGCAATGCCTCTTGTTCCGTCGGTTCCTTTCTTGACATTTGGGCCTCAAAGACACCAAAAAGGACCCGTCTGGAGTAGTGGAGGGTTTCCTGCCTAAGCAGGGGGTTGGACTAGAAGACCCCCAAGGTCCCAAGTGCGGCCCCCCAGTTCAGCCACTTGCCCACCCCCTCCTACTGGGCTCAGTCGGGGCCACTTTGCTCTGTGTGTTGTGCTTTATTTATTCCCAATTGTTCAGTGCGAAGTCTTCTCTATCTGTCAATCATGATCCATGATGCGTCTAAGGGAGGGGGGGGGAAGGGGCCAGAGGGAGCTAGCTGGACGGGAGGGCTTCCCGCAGTTCGGCCGCCCTCTGGATCATGTCCAGAGCCTCCCAGAAGAAGTCCTTCTGGAACGTCATGAGGGGCATGCTGCCCACTGCCTCCTTCATTTTGGCCATGCGCCCCTCCAGCGTGGGGCACTTGTGCAGCTGGCTGAGGTACTCTTCACAGGTGCGGGCGGCCAGGGCCTCCGAGTCGCCAGGGGGCCCCGAGGCCTTGCTAGCGGGCAGCTCCCGGTAGGTGGGCGCCTCCTCGATGTCGTGGCTGGAGAGCATGTAGAGGCACTCGCGGGTGGAACAGATGTGGCGGGCACAGGGCGGCACCTGGATGGGCGCAGCGGTGGGAGGGCGGTTGGGAAGGCCCAGAAGAAGGGGGGGGGCGGGGGGCGAGGCCTCTGGCTCTGCCGGCCCCTCCCTCCCTCCTGCCATGTTCTCACCTTGATCTGCAGCCGGACGAAGGAGGCGCTGCCCTTCGGCCATCCGGGCAGGCGGCCCCCGGCCCCACAGCCGCAGCCCATCAGGTCCTTGCTGAAATCTCCACTCTGGCTCAGCACCAGTGTGTGGTTCAGCCCACACCACAGGTCCAGGGGCCACTTCAGGTAGTGCACCTGCGTGGGGGGGGGCGGCAGCAACAGGGCCTCTGAGCCCACACACACACACACAGCCCCCCACCCCATGAAACCCACCTTCCACTCCAGGTACAAAGATTAAGGATTCCTGGAAATCTCTGACCTCCCACAGCCAGTTCCAGCCTGACCCCAGGGCAGGGATAAGCAGGGGGGGGGGGCTGTTGGCCAGACAGATATAGGGACACCCCCAAACCCCGCAAGAGCCCCAAGGAAGAAGCTGCTGCGAGAGACAGAAGCCCGGTGGGGTCAGAACCAGCCTGGCTTGGAGACCGAGAGCTGGGTGAGTCCGTGAGACCCCTGGCGAAATGGGGCAGGTGGTGGGTGGGGGGGTGGAGCTACCGTATTTTTCGGAGTATAAGATGCACCTTAGTTTTTGGGGAGGAAAATAATCTGCCTATCAGGTATTCCTTGACCTGGTCTAATGTCCTTGGCCTGGTCAGTTTCTGCACGTTATTCTATCCCCTGGTCAAGGGCTTTAAAAAAATCCCTTATTCCGAGAGAGTAGCCGTGAAAGAGCCCGCAAGCCGGTCAGAGCTGGGAGGGTCGTTAGCACTTGCAGAGAAACAGTCGGAGCAAGTAGAGCAATGGGGGGGTGGACGGATCCTGCAAAGACTCAGGGCTTGGAAAACATTCTTCTTTGCAGAGAGCAACCGTGAAAGAGCCTGCAAGCCGGTCAGAGCTGGGAGGGTCGTTAGCGCCTGGTTAGGGCTGGGGGGGGGGGGGAGAAGGCTACATTCAGTGTATAAGAGGCACCCAAATTGTCGGCCTCTTTAGGGAGGAAAAAGTCGCGTCTTATAGTCTGATAAATACGGCATATAAATATAAATCCCATAAATAAACACATAAATAAAATAGACCGTACCTGTGCAGGCTCCCCACGGTCTATCTTGTCCCCCGTTCCCAGCTGGCCGTAGCGGTTATTGCCCTGCATGAAAATCCGTCCGAATTCGTCCACCAGGCCCAGGTGGTTGTAACCCAGGGCGCAGCTGAGCACCTGTGGGGAGAGAAAGCCTGAGCCGGGGTTCGGAGGGTGGCCGGGGGGGAGGGGGAGAGGATGTTGCGAGTGGTCCACATCTGCCTCAGCTGGTCACGGATTTCGAGGACCAGGAGACAGAAACGTACTGGCATCGCAGACTAGCTGAGGCCAGATGAGAGTGAAGGAAGTCAGGGACTGAGGAACCACCAGAGACTGTAGAAACCCCAGTATTGTCTGAGCCAGAGGACAATGGGGACTTTGAGGATCAGGACCCCCTGTTAGATGCAAAAGTAAGGAGGATGAGATCCAGGCATGACTATCTCTCTAGGAGGGGTTCTTGGCATTGATTAGCTCTATGGGACATTTGGCCACGCCTTGCCAGTATTTAAGGGGGAGGCTGATGGGAAAAGGGGGTGCGGTAAACAACGTTCAGCCTGGAGGGTGGAGTTTTGGAATGGGTGTAGACGTTTCCGTTCCCTTGGACTTCCGATGCCAGCTTTTGCTTTGAGCTGAAAGTTTGTTTCCCTTGGGCTGTGTGAGTAATGAGTCACAGGAGAAACATCCGTAAAGGAGGTTGATAACTCCATCCTGGCTGGCATCCCGGGCTCCCGTTACACCTCCCGCTCATGAGAGAAATGCAGCCAACATCGCATTCCTCCGCGTTCGCTCTGGTACCGCAGGATTTGGCTTGAAAAATGGACTTTGCTTATGATTGCTTTTGAATCAGGGCGATTGGGCCTTTTTTATTTTTATTTATTTTTTTATTTATTTTGTCCAATACACAATACATATAGAAGAGGATGGACATGAGGTAATATATATAAAGAAAAGATATAAAAGTAGAGAAGATACATGAAAGGAAGAAAAGGTATATGAAATATGATATAAGGAGAGACAACTGGACAGGGGACAAAAGGCACACTAGTGCACTTATGTACGCCCCTTACTGACCTCTAAGGAACCTGGAGAGGTCAATCGTGGATAGTCTAAGGGGAAAATGTTGGGGGTTAGGGGTTGACACTACTGAGTCTGGTAATGGGTTCCACGCTTCGACAACTCGATTGCTAAAGTCATATTTTTTACAGTCAAGCTTGGAGGGATTAATATTAAGTTTGAATCTGTTGTGTGCTCTTGTGTTGTTGCGGTTGAAGCTGAAGTAGTCATTGACACGCAGGACGTTGCAGCATATGATTTTGTGGGCAATACTTAGATCGTGTTTTAGGCGACGTAGTTCTAAGCTTTCTAGACCCAGGATTGATAGTCTGCTTTCGTAGGGCATTCTGTTTAGAGTGTAGGAGTGTAGGACTCTTTTGGTGAAGTATCTTTGGACATTTTCTAGGGTGTTGATGTCCGAGATGTGGTATGGGTTCCAGACAGATGAACTGTATTCAAGGATGGGTCTGGCAAAAGTTTTGTAGGCTCTGGTGAGTAGTGTGAGATTGCCGGAGCAGAAGCTGCGTAGGATCAGGTTAACAACTCTAGAGGCTTTTGGGCGATATTGTTGCAGTGGGCTTTGGCACTTAGGTCATTCGATATTAGTATCCCGAGATCTTTTACTGAGTGCGGGTTGGCTGCGAGATTTTGCTTATTCAGTTCATATGTGAGGTTTGGATTCTTTTTGCCCATGTGGAAGGTAGAGCATTTGTTGGTTGATGTTTGAAGTTGCCAGGTGTTAGACCAATGGGAGACAAAGTCCAGGTCTTTTTGGAGAGTAGGTGTGTTGTCCGTGGTGTTGAATAGTTTCACATCGTCGGCGAAAAGAACACAGTTGCTTGTGATATGATGTAGAGAATGAAAAGAGTAGGACCTAGTACGCTTCCCTGGGATACGACACCTTTTGACAGGGGCGGGGGTGGAAGTGGCGCTTCCAATTTTGACAACTTGTTGCCTGTTAGACAGGAATGCAGTAATCCAGCTGTGGAGGAGATTTGAGTTTTAGGAGATGTTTGTCGTGGACCACTGAGTCGAAGGCTTTGCAAAAATCAATATAAATTGCATCCATGGATTTTCCTTGGTCAAGAAGGGTAGTCCAGATGTTTTTGCAGTGAAGTAGTTGTAGGTTGCAGGATAGTTTCTTTCTGAATCCAAATTGTTTGTAGAGAGCAGGTTATTAGACTCTAAGTAGAGGGTGATTGATTGATTTATAATTGATTCCATGACTTTACAAGGGACACAGCAGAGAGATATTGGTCTGTAACTTTCAACGAGTGAAGGGTCTTTATTCCTGACCGTAATTGATCCGGCCAGAGAGACCAGAGGGAAGGACAGAAAGGGTGAAAATGGGGGAAGGGGCCTCTGAGCATGTCCAGCGTTCTCTCCCAGGAGCTGCAGGTAGAGAGGTGGGGGTGGCCAGCTTAGTTTTCAGGCCACATCCTTAAAAGTGGAAGTCTTTTAAAGTGTGGGGGGGGTGGGGGGCTTAACTGTCCAGACTCCCCCTGGGAATTGCTGCCTATGGAGGCTGGGTGAAAGCAGGACACACACACACAACACCCAGAGAGAGGGAATGGGGGGTGGGTGCATGGTGGGTCTTTTCCTTTGCTTCCTGCCTATCGTCTCATCCAGGATCTCGCCCTAACAACAATGAAAACTTTCAAGAGGAAACCGGACAGTCGCTGGTCAGAAATGGTGTATGGGGGGTTGGACTAGATGACCAGATCATGCAGGCCGGCCAGAGTGCCCCCAGGGAAGGGGGAGCCCCACTTCTGCCTGTCTGTTACCTTAGCCGGGAGGGAAAGGGCCAGGGGCATCTGCTGGTCCAGAGGGTCGAAGGCGTGCAGGGTGCCGAAGAGGTCACGGTAAACGCCAGGGGAGTGGACCTCGAAGTAGACGGTGCCCTCGCCTGTGACGGGAAGACCGCAGCCGACTCAGGTGGGGGCAGAAGGGCCTTGACCGGGGGAGCTGCTCTCCCTTCCCTTTCTCTGGCCCCACTGCCTGCTGCCCAGCCCACCTCCCTCCCTCCCTCCCTCCCTCCCCCCCCTTCCGGTTTCTGGCCCTGTTGCTTCATACTGGGCCTTGGGCCAAATGTGCCGGCGAGGCCTCACCTGTGAGGTAGACGGCGCTGCTCTGGTTGGAGTGCATGTGCCGGACAGCGATGTGCGGGAGGCACTTGGAGACCTTGCGGAGGGCCAGCTGCACCGTGTAGGACCGGGGCTGGTCCAGCTGCGTCTCGTTGACCACCAGGCTGTAGATCTTGCCTTCCTCTGCGGAGAGAGAGAAAAGCTCCACCCTGGCAGGTGACCGCAGGGAAGAACATTTCGCTCTGCATCCACCATGCAAGGTGCAGGGGGAGTCGGCGGGGACCCACCTGGGCCGCTCCCTAAGGGCTCGGCTGAGAAGCCGCTTGGCTGATTCCTTTCACTCAAGTACACGGACGCTGCGCTTGTGGGGAGACTCACGCAGGGCCCCGCATAAGCAGCAGGTGCTCTGCCCCCTTGAAGGCTGAATGCTGGGAAGGACCCCCGACGAAGGGCTTACCCCCCCCCACCCGTGGGCCCCGTGCCCGTTCTCCGGGCTCTCTCACCTGTCAGGAGCAGGAGGGACCGTTCGGTCTCTTGCCCCACCAGCACAATCTGCCTGAACTTCATGGAGAAGTGGAAGGTCATCTTGAAGACCCGCTGCCCACTGGATTGCAGGTAGACCTCCACGCAGTCACAGAGGCGGCTGGCGGGGGCTGGGCCGGAGCCCTCGCTGCGCCCCAGGACGGGGCTGGGCGGCTGCTCCCGGGTGGCCAGCACGTAGAGGTACTTGCGGTAGACGGTGTCATTCCGGGGGTCTGTGGCAAACTGCAAGGCGGAGGCAGGGGGAGGAGGAGGCAGCCAGCGTTAGGGGGCAGCAGGGAATCCTCTGGGCTCAAAATGGAAAAAGAGGCTTCCCAGGACACACACCCTGCTGCAAGGAAGGCCACCTACGGTCCTCTGGCACTCCAGGAACCCCCACTCTGGTCCTCGGGGGGGTGCAATTCTGTCCCCCCCCGGCCTCTCTGGAAGGAGCCAGAGAGCGGCTCCCCCGTCCTCATTTCCACTGGGCTCCCCCTCCCCAGGGAGCCAGGTGTCAAGACGCTGCAGCAGTTCATGAAAAATTAACGGCTGCCACACGATCTATGGAAGGTCTGATGCCAATGGGAACTTGGGGGGGGGGAATTTCAGGAGGGGGCAGAGGCAGCCATAAAGCCTTCTTGATTCAAGGCCATCCTATGCCCACCCACCTGGACGGAAGCGGAAGGAGGAACGGCCACCCTGGCACAATCTGAGTGGGCAACGTGACAAGTTTGGGGGGGGGGGGAGACAAGGGATGTGAACTTTCAACTGGGTGGGAAACTCAGATCCAGGCTTCCCGGCCTAGGTGGCAGGATGGCTCCAGCAATATTTATTTATTTGTCTGTCTGTCTATCATCCATCCATCCATCCGATTTATATGCCACCTTTCTCTCAAGATTTGGGGTGGCTTACAACACATAGGAAAGAATATACACCCTAAATCCGATTAATTAAAATTCTTAATCTAAAAAACCACAGAACCAATTAAAATGCTCTCATACCCATTCAGCCAACAAGCTCACAACACATTTGTCGGGCAGGTGTGGCATCTAATGACCCCAGGCCTGGCGGCATAAATGAGTCTTCAGATTCTTACAAAAGGCAGGGAGAGTGGGGGAAATATGAATCTCCCAGGGGAGCTGATTCCAGAGGGGCGGGGGCCCCCATAGAGAAGGCCCTTTCGCTCGGCCCCGTCAAGTGACATCCCTCTAGTTGACGGGACCTGGAGAAGGCCGACTCTGTGGGACCTCACCGGACGCTGGGATTTATGTGGCAGAAGGCGGTCCCACAAGTAGTCTGGTCTGAGGCCCTGCAGGGCTCTATAGGTCATTACCAACACTTTGAATTGCATCCAGAAACCAATTGGCAGCCAGTGCAGACCATGGAGTGTTGGAGAAATATGGGCACGCTTGGTCAGGCCCATCACCGCTCGCAAGGCTGAACTATGCACAATCTGAAGTTTCCGGACACTCTTCAAAGGTAGCCCCATGTAGAGAGCGTTGCAGTAGTCGAGCCTCGAGGTGATGAGGGCATGAGCGACTGTGAGCAGTGACCCCCTGTCCAAACAGGGCTGCAACTGGTGCAGCAGGCGAACCTGGGCAAACACCTTCCTCGCCACAGCCGAAAGATGATGTTCCAAGATCAGCTCTGCATCGAGGAGGATGCCCACGTTGCGGACCCTCTCTGAGGGGGTCAAAAGCTCCGCCCCCACAGGGTGATGGACAGACAGATGGAAGTGTCCTTGGGACAGCTACTCCGTCTTGTCGGAGTCGAGCTTGAACCTGTTATAAATTGGAACTTTGAGGAGCACTTTGACTCTGATTTAGTTTGGATGCTACCTGGAGCCTTGACACCAGGCCAAGAAGCAGCGGGGTGTCTGTTGTCCAGCAGAATGGAGGGCCTGGGGGGACCAGCTTCGCTCTCCCATCCCAACCAGAAACCATCTGGGCCCTTTCGGAAAAGCTGCTGCCCTCAGTCGCCCCCCTCGGTGGCATGGACTGTAGCAGGAAGAGGACGGGTCCTGCATCACTATTCCGGACACATCCTCCTGTCTGCTCTCCAGGGGATCCAGCCAACACGAGCCTGGCAAGGCCCTTGTGGACGCTCCTTTAAGGGGGCAAACGGCAAGTCCGTTGCCGAGTTTCTCACAAAGGGCGGCTCCTATTCTGGTCAAAGGGCACCCGGCACAGAGACTCTGGGCAAACAAGGCGTGACCTGGGCCGGGCTGGTTAAGAAACTCCAGCGGCAAAGGAAGAGGCAGCTTTATGCGGTGAAAATGACCAGAGAGGAAGGAGATGGGGGAGTCACGGCCAGAAGTTAGGCTGAAACCCTTGCAAGAGAACTCAGACCAATATAAGAGTATACGTATTGTTTACAATGTATACAATAATCAGTAAACAGTGAACTGCATACACATCCAAGACAAGCAGTCATACACAAACCAGATATCAGAATATATAGTTCCAAACATACAGCAGTTGACCAATAATATGGTCACACGGTTCCATACAATGCCATAAGTATAATACATAGACCAATATATTAGCACACAGCAATAACCAGCATTAGCAAGATTAACCACAATAGCAACCAACAACAACAGAGAGCAACTCCTCTGACTCCCTTTTATGGCTAACTGCAGCCCCAGCTCCAATTCCTCCAGACAGACATTGCTGGTCAGTTCATATATCGACAAACCCAGCCGGTAAAGTGTGTGGCACTGACTGGGGGTCCTCGGCCTCTTTTTGCACGAGCCGCAAGGCACTCTGGGAAGTGAGGGGCCACGGGAGGGCGGGGGTGGTGTTGGCTTGGACAAGAAGCCCCCAGGGAGGAGTCCTGCCCCTTAGTTACACAGATTGCAGATGCTCACCAGGTTCTTCTTTAGCCACTTTTATTCATAACATTGTTTTGTCCAAATTGCCAAACCATCATTTCATTTCCAGCCAAGTTCACTAGTTCTCAGAAAACTCTGCGTTCCAATCTCCGTTCTACCTTAATGGCTCCAAAGGCTAAATCATTACTGTCCCGGATAGATAAAGCCCCTCATACATCACGGACTCTGACAGCTTCCCCAAAGGCCAACCGTTCTGAAATGGCTAGAAGCGCCTGTCCTCTCTGAGAAATTTCACCACAGCCGCCCTGGGAGGAAGAGCTTCCGCCAGAAGAGTTTCCCCACGCCATTCCTGCTGTCTGCTATGGAACCTTCTAAACCCAGGACCCAACAGAGGTTCGTTTTCCCCAAGATCTCCCCCTCCCAAAAACAGCCTGCACCGACACCTCTTCACCCTCCTCTTCCTCCCCTCCGCTCTCTGCCCCGGCTGGCAAGGCCCTGGGGCCCTGGTTCTTCCCCATCTTCATCATCTGACATTATCAACGTTGGTCTAGGGTCACTCCCAACAGGAGGTAGGAGGGGCTGGGTCACAAAACTGGAGAAGGGGGCACCCGGTCCCCCTCCCCCTGGTATGGCCAAGGGACATGGCCATCCCCTCTCCTCTCCCCGCCCACGGCAGAGGCACCTACGTCCTTTGCGCTGCGGCACAGCACCATGTAGCGGCAGGCCCGGCGCCACTGGATGTGGCCCATGGTGGAGGAGACCAGGGCATTCTTGAGGAAGAAGAGCGTGCCGTTGTAGTCCAAGATGAAGACATGGTCCTTGGTGGGCAAGAACTTCCGGTAGCCATGCGAGAGGAGCGGGGCCACGGTCTTGCTGACGAAATGCCGCCGGCCGCTGAACATCTGGAAGTACAAGCCCTTGGTGTCTGTGGGACAGAGAGGCCCGAGGGCAGGGAAATTGGGTCTGTCTAGAGGAGCCGACTGGGCAAGAGGTTGCAGGTGGGCCCTGGGGAGGAGGCCACCGCAGCCGTGGTCCGTCCACTCCCCTCGTCCTGCGGAGGACGCTGGCTCTCGCTCCTCCTCCTCCTCGCCCCCTGCCCTGCCCTTTACACCCGGCTATACTGACAGTTGAGGATGGCCGACCTCTTCCACGGCCGGCTGCCACCCGAATTCTCATCCCGCAGCCGAGGGGAAAGACGGCGGCAGATCCGCTGCCAGACCCCCTCGCTGTCACAAACTTCGTAGAAATACCGGCAGGTCTGGCCGAGAGCCACCAGGTCCCTCACAGGCAGGAAGGAGATAATGTAGTATAACTGGAAGAGGAGTGAGAGCCGGTCAGGACGCCTCAGGCCCAGCCTATCGTCCCACCCCACCGGCCCCCTCCTCCTCCTCCCCAAGGCTCACCCACCAGTTCAGGAGGGAAGAGCTGGATAGAGGCGGACTCTCCCCTGGTCTTCTTGTCCTCCGTGGCCTCCGTGGATGAGCTGCGCCGCTTCTTCTTGGGCTGCTGTAGGCAGAAGAGAGGAGCCAAAAGCCCCCTTATCCTGACCCCCAAGTGCTTCACACCTGGGGGCCCTTAGCAGATACTCAGTGGGGAAAGATCCTCCCTGGCAGGCTGGGCATCACCTGGTGGACTTACTCTATTTATATTCATTTATCTATTTGATCTCTATGCCGCCCTTCTCCTGAGGCTGAAGGCGGATCACAGCTTGTAGAAATCGGGGGGGAAATGTACAGATTAAAATCCCCAGAATGAAAAGTTAACCATCCATCATTCACCACACGTCCATTCACTGGGGGGGCAAGGTGTTAACATTTCAACGGCCCCAGGCCTGCTGGCAGAGGTGGGTCTTTAAAAGTTTGCGGAAGGCAGGGAGAGCGGGGGCAGCACGGATCTCAAGGGAAGTTCATTCCACAAAGGGCCAGGGCCACCACAGAGAAGGCTCCTCCCTTAGGCGACATTGTCTGGCTGATGGGACCTGGAGAAGGCCAACTCTGTGGGACCTGACCGGCCACTGGGATGTAGGAGGCAGAAGACGGTCCCGTAAGTAATCTGGTCCAATGGGGCTTTATAGATCACAACCAACACTTTGAATTGTGTTCAGCGGCCAGTGCAGCTCACAGAGTGCTGTAGAGGACGGGCATGCCTCGGGAGACCCACGATCGCCTGCGCAGCTGCATTCTGTGCTACCCGCAGTCTCCGAACACTCTTCAAAGGTAGCCCCACGTAGAGAACATTGCCTCCTGAGGCGATAAGGGCACGACGGACTGTGAGTGGAGACTCCCTGTCCCGAGAGGGCCGCCACTGGCGCACCAGGCCTGACGTACCATCGGGGAAAGCCAAAGACGCAAGAAGCATCCGCCTCACTCCCGCCACTTCTAAAACTCCCAACCTTTGACCGCTTCACGGCGAGAGGAAGGGCAGGGCAGGGTGCAATGCTCCGGGTGCATTTCCTAAAACGGGCACCAGGGGGCAGGGCTGCCCAGGTAAAGAGAGGAGGGAGCTCCCTATTTTAGAGTAAACAGGTCTGAAAAGTGACTCAACCTCCTTACAGCTGATTCACAAGACCTTTTTTGGTGTGTGTGTGTGTGTGTGGAGGGGGCATGCTTAGAAGAAGTTTGTGCTTCCTTCTTTCTTTCTTTCTTTCTTTCTTTCTTTCTTTCTTTCTTTCGCAGTTGCTCTGTTACTTGGGTCTAGAAACATTTTGAAATAAGGTCGGACGAATTTGCCAAATTCCACGCGAGTCTTCTGTCCTTTGCAAGAGAGATCATGAGTCACAGGTCTGGCCAACTTGTTCTGACCAACCGGGTCTGCAACGGAGGTCCATCCCCGTGGAATTCTCCAGCGTCAAAAGGAGGCCCGTGAGGCTTGCCCATGAATTTGCATAAGCAAACGAGGAGAGAGGTGGGCATTTTGCACTTTGCCAAGCGTCTCAGAGGTGGCCCCTCCCTCGCCCGGCATCTTCCCGCCGCCCTCCCTTCAAGACCCCCCTCCTCCCCAGAGCCCTTCCTCAGTTTCCCTCCGTGTGCCCCCCCCCCCCCGCGGTCCAAATGCTCACTCCAAGCGGCTCTTCGGTGCTAGAGATGAGGGAGAAGCGCTGGGGCTTTCTCCTCCTGAATTTTCGGGTGATGCGCCTGTCGCTCATGTCTGCCCACCCAGCCGTAGACTCTGCGGGGGGGGTGGGAGTGAGCTCTCAGACCCACCCTTGCAGCTGAGTCCAGCATGGCCAAGGCTTTTGAAGGCCTCTGCCCACCAAGCCTGTCACCCTGGGGGACATCGCCCGATGTGATAATGGCCGTCTTGATGGCTTCACAGAGACTGGGTTTCCCAGGGTAACTGGGGCACTGTGACATCAGCGCCCACCTGGGCCAGGCTTTGTGAGCTGGACACGAGAGGTGGACTTGGTCTTCGGGTCCAAGAGGAGCTTGGAGGGGCAGCCCCCCCCCCCCCGGGTCTGCCTGGGCTGGGAGCCCCTTTCTGGTGGCTGCAGAGGAGGCACTGAGGGGGCAGGAAGCAGGAGCCGGCCTTCCCCCCCCCCTTGAAACCCCTGTGAGTTTCCCCCTTGAGGAATGAAACCTCCCAGCCTGCATTTGGGGCTGTTGCAACCGATAAAGAGGAATTTCCTTTCAGGGGGGGGGGGGGGTTTCTTCCTTCACTGCAGCCTGTGCCGCTTGCAGTCCTTGGGAGGAGGGGTCAGCTGAATTCCTGTAAATCCTTGTGAGGTCATTTTGGGAGGGGGAGGAGAGGGGGGACTAAGGGATCACAGGGGGGTTATTTTTAAAAGCTTCCCAAAAAGGTTTAAAAGGCTGCGGAAGTATTTGCATTGGTTGAAAGCAACGCTCGAAGGTGATCCGAAAGAACCGCTGGCTCTGCCCAAACCCCTTGCGGAGTTCAGATGAAAAGCTCCGTCCACCCACTGGACTCCCGGCCTTGGCAGAGAGCCAGAACTCTAGAGCCTGCTGGGGTTCCAGGCAGAATCTCACTGCTGAGAACACGAAGTGCCCGGGCTCTCAGCCACTGGGGCGCTTTCCACCTCCCTGCCGGATCCGCTCACCACCACTACCACCACCACCACCACCAGCTGGCACCCCTCTGCGTTCCAGCCCTGCGCCACAGGCATTCTCCGTGATTGGCACTCCGGTTTTCCCTCTCCAGGGTCTTACCTGCCAACCTAGGGGATGCAGAGCACAAGGAGGCCCTAGTCTTTGGGGGCTGAAGGATGCCAACGCCCCTTGCAAAGGCTTTGCTGCGGCCCCCTTGGTCCGACATGGGCTGGAGCTCCCCCCCCTTCAGCCAGCAGGGAAACCTGGGAATTAGAAGGAGAGGAAAGAGTTGCCAGATTAAAGCCACGGTAGCTGACAGAAGCCGGCAGGAACCTGGGAGCCACTTTCCAGGCTGACAGATCCGTGGGGGACCCTCAGCTTTGGTGACCTTGGGCTCACATCCTCAGGTGCATCACACCATGGGTGCAATGGTTGTGAGTAATTCAATTTGCAACCCCACTGCCATTTGGACTGTACAGCACAGTCATTTCCCTAACTCAGTGTTTCTCAACCCTGGGGAGGGGAGGGGGCGTGGAGCAATGCGGGGGGGGGGGGGGCGTGACCCTGGGGACTCTGTTTTTCTGCACCAAACAATATCACCCAGCACAGAGCAGGAGACACGAAGTGCCGACAACAAGCCCTTAAGGGACACCCTGGATGGAAAGAGAGGAGGAGAGAGACGGAGATCACGAGACAAACGGAGGCCTCCCGAAAGCTGAGACGAGGAAATAGGACTAAGCGTAGGTAGCGCTTGGCTTCACTTGAGACCAGGAAAGGCCGGGATGTTGGCTGGGCCTGAAAATGTTGGCAGGGCACAGCATGAAGCCAAATACATCAAGGCGTCACTTAAACACACGACACGCTGAGAAGCCCCGTGAGTTTCTTCAGCAAAAACGTGCTGAATATTGCAAACAATCATCCCGGGGAGAGTTGGAGGGGGTGCGAAATGTTAACTTCTTCCACGGGTGTGGAGGGGGGGGAGCCTAACAGAAAATAGTTGAGAACCACTGTGGCTTGAATAGCCGCCCACTACCACCACCCCGCCCCCATGACCGCTGTTCATAAGCTCCTGGGGTTTCCCTCCTCCATTCTCAGTTTACACGAACACAGTGTTGCAGTGCTGTGGCCACGGCAGATGCAAGAGCCTGGCTGTGGGTGGGTGGCACGGCAGAAGGCCCCCTCCTCTGGGCCAGCAAGCGGGCATGGACTGGGCCTTGGTTGGCGGCACGAGGAAGAACGGTGCGTTGGACCCCTGATCCAGGAGACCCCCACGGCGCAGGCTTGGTTTCTCCTGCTTCCAACCGTTTAGTGACCGTCCAAAGCTACAGTGTGACGACTGTACTAAAGAAAGGGATTTATGACCGTATTTCACCCGACCGTTGCAGCCTCCTCCCTGCGGTCATCTGATCAAAATCCGGACAGCTGCCACAGTGTCCCCTGGTCGCCTGTTGTGATCTTGCGAATGGAGAAGCCAGGCTTGTTGAGCAACCATGTGACTACCGCATTTTTCGGACGATAAGACACACCTAGATTTTTGGAAGAGGAAAACAAGGAAAAAAGTATTCTGAACCAAATGGCGTAGTAATAGTATATTAGTTACTAAAATACTTTATTAATATTTATTAAATTAAAAAAAAGCAGAATATCTTTTGCATCCATGTATACCTTTTACAAACCTCAAGCTTTAAGGCGTGTGGACTTCAACTCCCAGAATTCCTCCTCCAGTCGTGCTATATGGGGTAATTGGGAGGAACACACAGCCCCCATTTTTGTGAAAAACGTGCCGTTTTTTGCCTGGTTTTTTCACAAAATGGACTGGGCAAAGGGTCAGGGGAGCCTGCAGAAAGCTCCTGGGTGCTGGGGAGATGGAAAAAGACCTGTTTTGGCAAACCAATCTGGGTGTTTTTCGCTCATTTTTTCACAAAAGGGGGGGCATTTTTGCTTTATTATTGATTTGGACTTGTATGCCACCCAACTCCTGAAGGACTCTTCCCAGTCCCTAGCAGCTCTCTACAGGCTTCCCAGGCCCTCTGCCCACTCAATTTTGGGGTGTGGGGGGAAGTGATTCACTTAACAACTGTGGGAAAGTCATAAAAAATGGGGCAAAACTCACTTAACTGTCTTGATAAAGCCATGGAAACCTTGGATTCAAAGGCGGTCGTATGCGGAGGATTATCTGGGTTAGATGTTACACCCAGAGTTTCCAGCTATTGTTCAGAGGGAATTATAGCCTAAAGCAGCAGCAGGCAGGCGCTCTGTTTAGGAGGGGAAGTCAAAAGCCTCCCCCCCCCACAAGTCAAGAATAGAGGCAAGCCCCATTTTGAAGATAATGGCTTTGCCGGCAGATCATGAGAATTAACCCCTAGTCACGGCCAAATTGCAATTCGTTTGGTATGCATGTGTGTGTGTATGATTGTAGTTTAGTTTAGGGGTTTTATCGATGGGGCCTTACTGTTTTATATTTGACTTTCACTTTATCATCGTATTATTTTACTGTTGTAAGCCACCCTGAGTCCCACGGGATTGGGCGGCATGGTATCATCCCCTGGACTCCCCCGAGCACGAAGCCTGGGTAGGTTAGTGTGGAGGATAGACGGTTACCCAAGCAGCAGACCCCCCCTCTCCACGTCTCTGTAATATTCCAGTGGGATGGCAAAGCCCCGCACGGTCGGTTCCAGCTCCATCACAGGAGTTATCAGAACATGAACTGCTTCCGGGACTCTGGCTCCAGTTTTTGCCTCAAGGTTTACCCCTGGAGCCTTTTCCAATGATGGCTACAGCCACAAGGCAGCGGAGGCCTGCGGTCAGCGTTTCCATTCTCGCAATGGTTGACCAGGGCACCTTCGGTGTCTTGCTGTGCTCTTAGCGTACCACATCGCCTGCAGAGACCACCTTCATGGCCAGTGACCTATTCTAGCAGATTTCCTCTGCTCAGTCCACCGGAATCTGTCTTCACATGCTCGGGATAGACAAGTCTCGCTGAAGGTCAATGACCCATCGGCTACTTTCAGCCTGGTTTGGCCAGCCTATCAAACCTGTTGCCCAGGGTGTGGCCACTGCGCTTGCTGCTAGGAGTCACAGGTGAGAACTGAGTGACAGGTGGGGACGAAAGGTGAAGGAGCTGCCCTAAAAGAGCTGCTGTAAAAGGACACGGCATGCCCCTACCCCACAGGTGCTACCCCCCCCAGCACCCTATAGCAATATATTAAAGTTAAATAAATTAAATTCTGGAGCTTTGGAAGCCCACCCCTCTTAAAAGCCCTGGAAGAGTGAACAATAGGAATGGGGTCTTGTGAAGACATCCAGTCCAACCCCCTCCCCAGGCAGGGACCCCTGCGGTGTTTGAGACAAAAAAAAATGGGACTCCTGCTTGGAGTTTGGGGGTGGACTGGGTGACCTGCCCGGCCTCTTCTGAAAGAAAGAAGGAAAGAAGAAATGAAGGAAGGGAAAGAAAGAAAAAACAAAGACATAAAATTAATAAAATAGAAAATAAAATAAAAACGGTTGACCCAAGAGGTTGAGAAACTCCACATTCTTTGGGCTCATCTGGAGAGGCTGCCCACACAGTAATCTCTCTCCCGGCGGGACCAAATTCGAATCCTGATCGGGCTGGTTGGTTGTCATGGGGGGGGGGGGTGACATTTGTTCTGGGTTATTTATAACGGTGGGATGGGAATAGACCCTCTAAAATAATTTTAAAAATAATTAAAAATAATTAAAAATTTAAAATTATTTAAATATTTTAAATTTAAATAATTTAAAAAACCGAGAGCCGTTAAAAGTTTCCCATGGGAAATTTGAGGTAACTTATTTAAACTTTCCTCTCAGTTGTTAACCGCAAAGTGCTGCTCAAGTCACTGACGAACCAGCGGGGGCTTTTCAGCAGTCTTAGCTGCGGCGCTAAGGCTATTCAGCCAATATCCGGCTGGAGCACTCTGCTTATGCCCCGGAGACCCCACGGCCGCACCAATTTCCCTCAGTTTCCCGAGGCTGGGCCTTGCCACAGGTTTGGCCCGCCTCTCCCTGAGGCGCCTTTTGTCCCAATTGGTCGATAAGCTGCCCTGCACAGGCACAAAGAGACCGTTTCACCGATGATTGGCTGTGGCGGCTGCCACTCTCCCCAATCGAGGCTGATCACGCCTCCCTCTGTTTTCAACCGCTTGCCGCCAGGAGCCGAGCAACTGTTGATTGGTAGCTCGCTCGGCCCATCCGTCAGAGGGAGGCCCCATTCTACGCGCAGCGATACGCCCGTTGTCGACTCGACGACTCAGCCAATCGTTTCTCTACCTGCCTCCTTGGATACGATAGGGCGACTGAGGCACGTGCGCAGCAGTTTTCACGTGTCGGCAGAGCAAGTTGGATCCGGCGGAATCCGCCCCCCTCGTCAGCGATTGGCCAGACCGAAGCGTCCCAGTTCTCTTCCATCCCGGGCATTTGATTGGAGCAAAAGGAGGAAGAGTCGGGCAGCTTTTAAACGGGATTGGCCGTTGGGCGTGGAACGTCTCTGCCAGGGCTCTTCTAATTGGCCGAGTTCTGCATGTCCGGCCTCTCATAGGCGAAGGCTATCCTTCTGGCACCGCCCCCTTTGGCTGGGGTCTCGCTGCCTCTGCCTCCCCGCTCTCATTCGGCTCCCGACGGCCGTAGCGGAAACAGCGGAGCCTGCGGGATGGCGGCGGGCGAGGGCGGGGCCGACTCGCTGCCCCCGCCCTCTCCCTCCTTGCCCGGGCCTCTCCCGGGCCCTGAGCGCGCCTTGGAAGAAGCGGTGGCCTCGGGCAGCCTGAGCCTGGCGGGACGGCGGCTGAGGCGCTTCCCCGAAGGAGCCGCTCGGCGCTGGGACCTCAGCGACACTACGCAAGCGGGTGAGGTGCTCGGCCACGCCCCCTTGCTCCGCCTCCTCCGAAGTCCCCTTTGCCCCGCCTTCCCCGGCCACGCCCCCAGCGGAACTCTTCTGCCCGCAGGCCCCGCCCTCTCCGTTACACTCTGTGTCCGACACGCCCTCTGCTGTGCCCCGCCCCCTCAGAAGAAGCGGGTATCCGCCGCTTCCCCGCCCCCTGGACTGCAGTGCCCATCATCCGTACCGCCTGGGATGATGGGAGTTGTATAGCTTAACCACAGGGACTCCAGTGCCCATCATTTGTGCCGCTTGGGATGATGGGGGTTGTTGTAGCTTAACCATCAGGACTCCATTGCCCATCATCCACGCTGCCTGGGATGATGGGAATTGTAGCTTAACCACCGGGACTCCAGTGCCCATCATCTGCACTGCCTGGGAGTTGTAGCTTAACCATCAGGACTCCATTGCCCATCATCCACGCTGCCTGGGATGATGGGAATTGCAGCTTAACCACCGGGACTCCAGTGCCCATCATCTGCACTGCCTGGGAGTTGTAGCTTAACCATCAGGACTCCAGTGCCCATCATCCGCACTGCCTGGGAGTTGTAGCTTATTTATTTTATTTATTTATTCATTTATTCATTTGTCCAATACACAAATACATAGGAAGAAAAATAGACATGTAATAATTATATATAAGGGTAAAAGTGAACATAGAGGGGAAGATATATGAAAGGGAGAGAATATATATGATAAGTGAAAGAAAGGAAAGACAATTGGACAGGGGACAGAAGGCCCACCAGTGCACTTACGTACGCCCTTGTCCAGCAGGATTCCGGTGCCCATCATCCGCGCCATGGATCTTTAATCTTTATTGACAATAAGTGGGGAGGGGGTGTGTAGGAACTTTGAATATGCAATTGTCAGTTGCATTGCACCTTTAAGAAAGAGGAGGGGGAAAGGAAAGGAAATCTCTGCCTACACCTCGGTCCCTCGGTCAAAGGGCTTATTGTCCACTTAGGTGTTGACCATATTAATCTACAGCTTCCGGGTCCTTCGCTGTCTTTATGTCTGTGCCATTTTCATCTTGGGTTTGGATTCATTCTCGCTGTGGCTTATTTGGGGTCCAGTAGGTTTCCGAGTGCTGCATTTTTAGTCCTCGTTCTCTGTTTATCTCTGTTTATCTTCAAGTGGCTTTTGTGGATTCATGGAGTGGTTGTACTAAATGAGACTCCTGGACTTTATGTTGTGTATTTGTATGTTTTCCCAGGGCACCTGGCCCATTTATTCCACGCTTTGTGGAATTCTGCTTCTTCTTGGTCCTGTAGCGCAGGAGTCGTTTTTGTTCAGATGTTTCGTTAATAAAGTTTAAGGTGGATGGAGTTTGGTCCGGCTTCCAGCTTGTGTGATTGTGATTCTCACAACTGTTAGTAGCGTATTAATTAGGAGGGATCTGTCTTCTCCGTCTAGTTGTTCTCTAATTATCCCTAAGAGGAATAGTTCCGGCTTCAGGGCGATTGGTTTCTGAATAATTTGGTGTAGGCATTTTTTAATTTTTAGTAGGCTGGCATAGTTTTGACCACGGGGCTAGCTGGCTGACCTCCCCACCCCCACCCCCGGCAAAGAGGAACAACGGGCTTCTGACTGGGGAGAAGTGACTCACCCGAGGCTGGCAGGGCAGTGCCTCCTTCCTCCAACCACTGGGCCTGCTGGCTCCTGCAATTTCTGCCCTGGGGCGAGCTTGGCTCAGCTGGACGAGCCGCCTGGTGTGGAATTCATCAGGAAAGACTCCATGAACTCCGTCTGTCTAGTCTGGAGGACAGAAGGAAAAGGGGGGACAGGATGGAAACATTTAAATATGTCAAAGGGTTAAATAAGGTCCAGGAGGGAAGTGTTTTTAATAGGAAAGTGAACACAAGAACAAGGGGGCACAATCTGAAGTTAGTTGGGGGAAAGATCAAAAGCAACGGGAGAAAATATTATTTGACTGAAAGAGTAGTAGAGGCTTGGAACGAACTCCCAGCAGACCTGGTTGGTCAATCCACAGTCACTGAATGTAAACATGCCTGGGATAAACATATAAACCCATCCTTAGATAAAATACAGGAAATAGTACCAGGGCAGGCGAGATGGACCAGGGGGTCTTTTCCTGCCCTGTCAATCTTCTCTGTTTCCACGTCTCTGTGTCTTTGAGCCTCTTTGCCCGCCAGGAATCGCTGTGGTTGTCAGGGAGACCGATGCCGGGAAGGAAGGAAGCTGCCTCGGTGGTTGCGAGAGGCCGAGTGCCAGGAAGGGCCAGTGGGAGGAGACCTTGGGGGCACTTGGGGCCCAGGCTGGGTGGCCAGGGGGCTAAGCCGAGTTGCTACTCGCCTTCGGGGCTTCGCCGTCCCCGTGGTAGCCCTGGCAGCCGGGCCAACATCCCAAACCAATACACCAGGGTTGCCCAGAAAGTAATGCACCACATTTTTTTCTCTTCAACAATTATGTATTGAACACAATGAAAGTTGCAGGCAAGAAAGACGGAGGTTTCTTCTACGCTCCCTATTTTCCCACGTCATCTCCGTCCCGTTCTGTGGCCTCCCTCCAGCGAGACACGAGGGCCTGTACGCCCTGTCGGTGCCCCTCCTTGTTCTGGCCACGAAGCCATTTCTGCGCTGGGCGAATCCGCTCTTCCTCATCCTCAAAATGTCTTCTGCGACTAACCGTACTTCTGTCGACTGCAGATTCTCCATAGACTGCACACAAACGTTTGCGAATGTTCCCCATAGTTTCTTTCTGCGCATGGGCAAATTCAATGACGACACACTCCTTGTAACGTACGTCACTCACAGACGCCATTTCGAAACACGGCTGCAGCTACGCTATGTGTCTGAAGAGACGCAAAATTTACACACGCACTCCTGTCTGTCTAAAGTTTCGCATTCCTACCATTATTGTAGGCTGGGGGGGAAATGGGGTGGGTGCATTGCTTTCTGAGCGACCCTCATATATTTTATTATTATTATTATTATTATTGTTCTTGTTTTGTTGTTGTTCTTGTTGTTGTTATTAATTAGATTTGAATGCCCCCCCTCTCCAAAGACTCTGAGTCCTGTTGCAGCGGGTAGCAAACGAATATAAATAATAAAAATGAAGGCGGGCCCAGTTGAAGGGGGGGGGTCTTTTTGTCTGTGATCTGAAGGCTACAGGGGCTGCCATCGGATCTCTCCCTCCGAGAGACCACCCCTGTTGCCTGTGTGCCCTCCCTCCCCCCATGCAGGATCTGTCCGGTTGCCCGGTGGTGGTGTCGCCCCTGCTTGGTTGCTCACGGTCTCCCCGTTCCATCGTCCCTCGTGCCAGGCCGTTTGGGGCGCGTGGAGCCTGGCGCCACTGGGGCGTCCCTCCTTTTCCTTTGGGCCGATGTCATGTGAGGCTGGGGTGGGTGGGCTCTCTTCTCTCACGACCCTGGGACTCTGGTCAAGCACCCTCCCTCCCCCCACCTGGAGATTTGTAAGCCCCTCGTCCCTCCTGTGAGCCCCCAGACCCTGTGCCTCGGGCGGGTGGTGTGGGAGGGGAGAGGCTGCCTGGGCCTCATTTCTCTGACCCCTCCACCCCACCCACCCACCCACCCACCCACCCATGTTAAGGTGGTTTTTCTTGTTTTCCCATCTGGCGAAACTGCCCAGCGCTGGCTTGGATTGGAGCGGCTGAGGAATTTGATCGCCGGATTAGGATTAGGCACACTTCCTTGTTTCACTCCCGGGGTGGGCGGGAAGAGCTGCTGACCGTCAGCTGGGGCTGCAGGACTTCAGCTCTTTCCTCCCTCCAGAAACAGAGTACGGATGGCCCCCCAGATCCTTAGGGCCCCCAGGCCTGGGTTTGCTCCGCTCTGTCCTCCGGCAAGGGGCCCCCAGGGCCTTGCCAATCACACCAGGCCACGGCTGGCACAAATCAGGGTTCAGAAGCCCATGTGGAAAGTGGCCTCTGACTAGCCAGACGTAAGCGGCTCTGCGTCGTCTCCTCCTGCATCTGATCTATGTTCAGATGTTACCCTGAAGCTGGTCTGTTTCTGAGGAAACTGCTGGGTCCCTCCGGCTGCCCCCTTTTTGACTCGGTCCCCTTAGCTTCCCCTGGGAGCTTTCCTTCCTGTGATAAAAGTAAAGAAGGAAAAACTGAGATAAGGAGGGAGCCTAAATTGTGGTTCGGTGTGGCGTTTGAATTGCAGGCATTGTGTGAAACCTGGATTGGCTGAGGTCATCCAACACAAACCCACATTATGATTTCTCAGGTCACGTTAGTTCCATTAATTCGTCTAACTCTGATTTGTTCTGCGAGCCGTGATACGACATCCTGGCTGCACCCTTGTGTTGAACGGAAGGGTTCGCGTGACGTTTCTCCACCGAATCAACATTTAAGAGTCGCGGACATCAGGCTGGCCGAGGAATTCTGGGAGTTGAAGTCCGGGCAGTTTAAAAGTTGACAAAGTCCAAGCTGGCCTGAATGATTGGAGCCTGTCATTCGAGTGCAAGAAGCGCCCTTGTAAGAGCCGGGGTGGCCCAGTGGTTAGAGCGCAGCCCTGCAGGCTCCTTCAGCAGACTGCCAGCTGTAGGTCAGTGGTTCAAATCTCACCACCGGCTCCAGGTTGACTCAGCCTTCCCTCCTTCCCAGGTGGGTCACATGAGGACCCCGATTCTTGGGGGCAAATAGCCGGCTGGAGAGGGCTGTCGAAGCACCACAGAAGCCGTCTATAAGTCTAAAGGCTACTGCTGTTGTTATCGCACTTGCCACTCGGACTTCTTTCTATGCCGCAAGATAGGAATCCAGAGCCCGTAAATGGGAGAGTCAGGAGGTCAAGTGGGGCTAAAGCAGCCAAGTGGCCGGGGGAAGAAGGACCATTCTCCCATTTTAGGTTCTGATCTGGGTTTTTTCCCAGCTGGCTCCCACCGACTGGAAAAACTGACGGAGTGTGTTTGTGTGTGTGTGTGTGTGTAGATATCTGCAGAGAGAGAGAGAGAGTAGGAGGGCAGTCCTCCTCCTCTTGCTCCTCTTCCTTCTCTTCTTCCTCTTTCTCTTCCTCCTCCTCTTCCTCCTTCTTTTCCTCCTCCTAATCCTCTTTCTCCTCCTCCTTTTCCTTCTCTTCCTCTTCCTCCTCCTCTTGCTCCTCCTTTTCCTCTTTCTCTCACTCCTCCTTTTCTTTCTATTCTTCCTCTTCCTCCTCTCTTACACCTGTTCCTCCTCCTTTCCTCCTCTTCCTCCTCCTCTTTTTCCTCCTCCTCTTCATCCTCTTATTCCTCTTTCTCTTCCTCTTCCTCTTCCTCGTCCTTCTATTCCTCCTCTTTCTCTTCCTCCTCCTCTTCTTCCTCCTTTTCCTTCTCTTACTCCTCCTCCTGTTCCTCCTCTTCTTCCTCTTTCTCTTCCTCCTCTTCCTCTTTCGCCTCCTCTTGCTCCTCCTCCTTCCTCCTCCTTTTCTTCCTCCTATTCCTCTTCCTCCTCCTCCTTTTCCTTCTCTTCCTCTTCCTCCTCTTCCTCCTTTTCCTCCTCCTCTTCCTTCTTTTCCTCCTCCTCTTCTTCCTCTTCCTCTTCTTCTTCCTCCTCCTCTTGCTCCTCTTGCTCCTCCTCTTCCTCCTTCTTTTCCTCCTCCTCTTCCTCCTCCTCTTCCTTCTTTTCCTCCTCCTCTTCTTCCTCTTCCTCTTCCTCTTTCTCCTCCTCTTGCTCCTCTTGCTCCTCCTCTTGCTCCTCCTGCTCCTCCTCTTCCTCCTCCTCTTCCACCTCTTCTTCCTCCTCCTATTCCTATTTCACTTCCTCCTCCTTTTCCTTCTCTTCCTCTTTCTCCTCCTCTTTTTCCTTCTCCTCTTCATCCTCTTATTCCTCTTTCTCTTCCTCTTCCTCGTCCTTCTATTCCTCCTCTTTCTCTTCCTCCTCCTCTTCTTTTTCCTTTTCTTACTCCTCCTCATGTTCCTCCTCTTCTTCCTCTTTCTCTTCCTCCTCTTCCTTCTCTTCCTCTTTCGCCTCCTCTTGCTCCTCCTCCTTCCTCCTCCTTTTCTTCCTCCTATTCCTCTTCCTCCTCCTCCTTTTCCTTCTCTTCCTCTTCCTCCTCTTCCTCCTTCTTTTCCTCCTCCTCTTCCTTCTTTTCCTCCTCCTCTTCTTCCTCTTCCTCTTTCTCCTCCTCTTGCTCCTCTTGCTCCTCCTCTTGCTCCTCCTGCTCCTCCTCTTCCTCCTTCTTTTCCTCCTCTTCCTCCTCCTCTTCCATCTCTTCTTCCTCCTCCTATTCCTATTTCACTTCCTCCTCCTTTTCCTTCTCTTCCTCTTTCTCCTCCTCTTGCTCCTCTTCCACCTCCTCTTCCTCCTTCTTTTCCTCCTCCTCTTCCTCCTCTTTCTTGTCTTCCTCCTCCTCTTCTTCCACTTCTCCATTTTCTCTTCCTCCTCTTTTTCCTCCTCTTGCTCCTCTTCCACCTTCCTCCTCCACTTCCTCTTCCACGTCTTTCTCATCTTCCTCCTCCTCTTCCTCCACTACTTCTTCCTCTTCCTCCTCCTCTTCCTGCCCAGTTTCCAGCTGAGCCCACCCGTGGGGAGAAGAGCCTCGGGTTGGGGAGGGCGATATAACTCTCCCGTTTTTAATGGGTGCTTGTCCACCCCCCCAAAAGAAAAGGGGTGGGGCCGAGGGGGCCCGCTTCAATCAAGAGACTGAAGAGGTCGTGACAGCTGTCAGCCTGGAGAGCTTCAAGGCAGGATGAGACAGACTCAGGGATGCCAAGTGTAATAGGTGGTGATTGAAACGGATGTCCAAGTGCCGATGCCTCTATGTGGGTTGAGGCAGGCAGGGTTCCCTTGAGTACCATTGGTTGAGGGTCAAGGGAAAGGGAGGGTCAAGATCCCCATGGGCAACTGGGGGGCTACTGTGGGACACAGAAGGCTGGACTCCATGGGCTTTGGCCCCATTCAGCATGGCCCTTCTTAGGTTCTTATCTTTATTCCTTCCTTCCTTCCTTCCTTCCTTCCTTCCTTCCTTCCTTCCTTCCCTCCCTTATTGAAACGGATGGCCAAGTGCCGATGCCTCTATGTGGGTTGAGGCAGGCAGGGTTCCCCGGGGGTCCCATTTGTTGGGGGTCAGGGGAAAGGGAGGGTCTTGCCCTCTCTTTCTGCTCAAGATCCCCATGGACAGTTTGGGGGGCCACTGGGACACAGGAGGCTGGACTCGGTGGGCTTTGGCCCCACTCAGCAGGGCTCTTCTGGGGTTCTTACGAGACGGGGTCCCCAGCCAGGCCCCCTGTTCGTCTCTGGGCCACGGGTGCTGCCCGGTGCGTGGCAGAATGGAGCCGTTTGGGGGAAGAATGTGCCCCACCCCGTTGCACAAGCCCCAAGGGTGTGATTCGCACTGATTGGAGTCACACTATGCAACAAAAGTGTTTATGGCTCGATGCGCACCACCCTTCCGGTGCGGCCTTATCAGCAGAGGAAATGGCGGCAGCTCAGAAGCAGAGGGGCTGTGCCGCGAAGCCTCCGCCCACTCGCCAGGTGCTCCGATGCCAAAGCCACGGGGGGGGGGGGCACAAGCACCACCGCAGCCACCTGCCACGCCGGAGACAGGAAGCAGGCCGCCTGCCCCACGCCTCCCCACAAAACCCTCAGCACCTCGAGGCTGGACTATTGCAGCGCTCTCTACCTGGGGCTGCCCTTGGAAGAGTGTTCGGAAACTACCAATTGTGCGCGAGCGGTCATGGGCCTGGCCGGACAGGCCGGTGTTTCTCCAACATTCCGTGGGCTGCGTTGGCTGCCAATTGGTTTCCGGACCTGATTCAAAGTGTTGGTTATGACCTACAAAGCCCCACGTGGCATCAGACCGGACTTTGGTGTATAAGACGCACCTGGATTTTAGAGGGGGAAAACAAGGGAAAAAGTGTATTCTGAACCAAATGGTGTAGCATTGCATTGTTCAATAAAATACCAGTGTAGCAGAATACTTTTTACAACCATGTGCACTGTTTACAACCATGTGCACTTTTTACAAACGTCAAACTTGAGAGCTTCAAGACTTGTGGACTCCAACTCCCAGAATTCCTCCGCCAGTTGTGCTAGCTCAGAAATGGGAGTGGCGGGCACAAGCCTTAAGCCTGCCAGGTTTGAAGACCCTCGCACCCCTAACCCCTGACTCACACAAAACAAACAAAGGGGGACAATTCGTTTTGTTAGTTGTTCCTTTAGTCACAGAAATGACTAGTGATAGAATCTTTTACAATCCCACTTCCCTGCTCAGGTTGCCTTAGTGTTACTACTATACCAGGAGGTTTTCAAAGACCCCTCTCTTGACCACTCCTCACAGTTGAAGCGCATGGAAATATAGGGTGGGGTGATGATAAACCTGAAATGCTCCTTGAGAGCCTTGGCCACTCTTAAGACTTCTGGACCTTTGCTGGCTGAGGAACTCTGGGAGTTGAAGTCCACAGGTCATAAAGTGGCCAACGTTGGGGACTCCTGGACCAGATGACCTACAGGACAGAGTCCCTCCCAACTCTTTCTGTGCGTGTGCGTATAAACGGTCCTGTGTCCCCAATAGGAGCAAAGAGAGCCAGGCCGCCGGGGGGGGGGGGGTCCAGCTCCCCCACATCCAGAGACTTCCGTCTTTCTGAGGCTGCCTCCCAACTGTGAGAGTTTGTTCTGGTTCTCTCGCCGTAAATGGGAAGGGGGCCGCTGTGTGGCTTGGAGGAATGGGGAAGGGGCTCCTTCGTTCGGGGGCTGGGGAGGCCCATGCTGTCGGCAAGCTTCGAATTTTCCACAAATTCAGACCTGGACCCGGTGCTGATAAAAAGGCCTCTCGTTTCTCTCCTCAAGTGGCCGGCGGCAACCTCCTGCCTTCCTGTCCAGCGCTGCCGGGAAGGAAGCCGTTGGGGGTCCCTGGCAGCCCCATGGGTCTTGAGGGGGGCAAAGTTGTCCCAACTGAGGGGCTGGGCTGTTCCCCCCCACCTTCGGAGAGGCCGATGCCCCACGGAGGCCCCTCTCGCCTCCCCCTCCGCTCGCAGGGGTCGGCTGGGCTGCCCACCTCCAGGACGGGAACAGTGGAAGGAGCACGAGGACGAAACCATTTCGCCATTGGTTGGGGGTCCAGGGAAAGGGAGGGTCTTGCCTTCGCTTTCTGCTCGAGACCCCCAAGGACAATTGGGGTGGGGGGGCACAGAATGCTGGACTGAGGGGCTTTGGCCGCACTCAGCAGGGCTCTCCTTAGCTTCTTGTGAAATCCCTCCGGTCAGCTGAAAAAGGTCCTGCCACCAGAAGCGAGAGGCCTTCAAAGAAAGACCAGCTGCCTGGTCCTCTGGGCAAGACCCCCCTCAGCCGCCCCCCTCCCTCATCTTTGCCCAGAGGATGCTGGCCTTTGGGGGCAAAAACCGGAGCCCCAGACGCCCTGGACAGAGGGGCAGCCTCCCCCCACCCACCCTGGGCAGCAGCCAGCAGCCTTCAGGGGGGGCTCTGGGGGGGGGGTGCCAGCTGGTTCTCATTTGGGGAGGAATTCCATTCCAGTCCGTGGCAACACAGGGCCCCACAGTTTGGGGAGGGGGGGAGTCCCCATTGGATCTGAAGTTTTGGGTGGGCAAGGAATGCCCTCCGCCCTACAAGTGCCACAGTGGTGGGGGTGGGGGTCTCGTGCCATCCTGCAAAATGGCCTCAGCCTTGCCCGCCTGGTCCGGCCAGAGTGCCCAGTCTAGTGTCCATCTACTCGGACGAGACAGGCTCCCCCCCCAGGGTCCGTTCTGAGCCCCCTCCCTTCCCCCCTCCCTGCTGGGTCTCCTCCTCCGTTCTCCCTGCCCAGGGCCCCCTCGGGTCTCTCTCCCTAGGGGTCTCTGGGCCACTGCTCTTCACCCACAGAGTCAGGAAGACTCCCAGGACCCTTGGGCTGTTTTCACAAGGCCTCCAAGGGGGCTTTGATGCCCTTGTGGGAGGGGGGAGCTGGCACAAGCGCTTGGCCGGTTGTATTGAGCCAGTTCTGGACCCTCGCTCTGTAGCCCCCCCCCCCCCCCCGCACTCAGAATGTGTCCCCCAGGTGAAGGGGTCTTGCCGTCCAGCCCCTTCCAAGGCCCACTGCTGTTTTCCCTCTGTCACTCCGGCCGCTCCCCTCCTTTTATCCCAGAAGGACGCCATCTGGCCGCTATTTTTAGGCTGGGTTGCTCCCCCCCTTGCCCCCTCCCCCACGATATCCTGACTGGGTGCGCGGGGGGGGGGTCAAGGCTGGGGGGGTGGGGGAGGGGCAGCTGCTGCAGCTTCTGGGTTGTGATCTTGGTGGGGCAGCTGTGAAATAATCTGCGCAGCTGGGGAGGATCCGCTTGCAGCCCCCCCTTCTCTGCCCCCTCCTCCCCACAGCCCCCCTCACACACACACACACACACACACACGCAGTGGAAATGGGGAAGTAGCTGCCCCCCCCAGACCCTGGCCCCTGCTCAGAAGCGCCCAATTTTGGCAGGCAGAGTCCCCCTGTCGTCTGGGCTGCTGGTGGTTGTGAGTTGTGAAGTTGTGTCCGACCCATCGAGACCCCCCCAGAACCGAAGCCTTCGCTATACACACTTTTGTTGTGTGTGTGTGGGGGGGTGCCTCTTCTTTTTCGCATGCTGTCTACACTTGCTGTAGCTTTCGGCCCCGGGATCCGGCCTCTTTCGATTCCTCGGCTGCAGTCGCCGTGTTGGTGGCCAGGGAAGCCAAACCTGCCCCTGCCTCCCTCTACTTGCCAGGAGTCGAGAAGGCCGGATGCCATGATCTCCGTTTTCTTCTTGTTAAGTTTCAAGCCAACTTCTGCACCCTCCTCCTCCACCTTTAGTTCCTCTTCACGTTCTTCCCTTAGAGTGGAACCACCGGCGTCTCCGAGGTTGTTGGTATTTCTTCCGACAATCTTAATTCCAAAATAATAACAAAAACAACAGCGACAGTTGGAACGGACCTTGGAGATGTTCTAGTCCAGCCCCCCCTTGGGCAGGAAACCCTACCTAACTTCAGATAGAGGGTTCTCCAACCTCTGCTTACGAACTTTCCCTGTTGGGAGCATTCACAACTTCTGGAGGCCACTTCTGACCCACTGATTAACCCTTCTGACTGTCCGGAAGTTTCTCTGAAGTTCTAAGTTGCTTCTCTCCTTGTTTAGTTTCCACCCGTTGCTTCTTGTTCTGCCCTCAGGTGTTTTGGAGAATAGGTTGACTCCTTCCTCTTTTGGGGCCAGCCCTGAGATACTGGAAGGCTGCTCTCCTGTCTCCCCTGGCCCTTCTTTCCATCAAACTAGCCAGGCCCGGTTCCTGCAGCCGTTCTTCATCGAGTCTGCGGAGAGGGGCGGCACACAAATCCAATAAATAAATAAATAAATAGGTTTTATCCTCCAATTATCCCCTCATCCTCTTTGTGGCTCTTCTCTGCCCTCTTTCTAGAGTCTCAACCTCCAAAACTGGACGCAGGGTTCCAAGTGTGGCCTTATAAAAGGGTCTCGTCTGACCTTGATTCTCTCCTTCTGTCAATGCAGCTGCTGCCGACGGCTGGCTCCTATTCAAAGGGCCGTCCACTCGGACTCCAAGGTCCCTCTCACAGGTTCCACTGTTGAGCAAGGCACCACCTGTGCTGTACCTGGGCATTCTGCTTTTCTTGCCTAAATGTAGCACCTCACTTCCCCCCCCCTTGTTCAGGCCTGTCCAGATCCTCCTGTATTATTGTGCCTGCCTCCTTGAGTGTCGCCTGTTTGACCATCTGGTCTGCCGGTGCTTCTGGCAGCTCTCGGTCCACACACCGCTGGAGCCCGGCTTGCGGAATTTTATGCGTGACTTTACTAGCATGTGAAACGAGTGCGGTGGTGCGGCACTTTGAGCCACATTCTTTGGCCGTATGTGCTGGAATTGCCTGCATGGGCCAGAGGTCGACCTTGGAAAATCAGGTTTCCAGTCCTCATGGCTGCCCGGGGGCCTTCTGGCCAGTTCTTGGGTTGTCCTGAAGCAGCTGTTCGGGGGGGGTTTCCTGTTAAGAGGCTGGACCGCAGGGGAAGGGGGGGCAGAGGACAGGCACTGGGGTCGGGGTGGGGGAGATGACCCAGAGGCTTGTAGGCCCCGAAGCCCAGACCTTGCCTGAACCCTCCACCCCACCCTTTGGCTGCCTGCATTCGGTTCCACGTTCAACGGCCATTGGACCATGACATAGGTTTCCTTTATCGGTCATTCCCCTTCCGGTCAGTCGTAGCTGCCTGGGCTCCTCCAAGGCTGGCCTGGGCCAAGTAAAACATGAGCGTAAATAAATAAATAATAATAATAATTATTATTATTAATAATAATTATTATTATTATTATTAATAAGGAGAAGGAAGAGGAGGAGAAGGAAGAGGAGGAGAAGAAGAAGGAAGAGAAGGAGGAGGAGGAGAAGAAGAAGAAAAAGAAGGAGGAGGAAGAGAAGAAGAAGGAAGAGAAGGAGGAAGAGAAGAAGGAGGAGGAGGAGGAGAAGGAAGAGAAGGAGGAGGAGGAGGAGAAGAAGAAAGAGGAGGAGGAAGAGAAGAAGAAGAAAGAGGAGGAGGAAGAGAAGGAGGAGGAGGAGAAGGAGGAGAAGGAGCAGCAGCAGAAGATGATGATGAAGGAGGAGGAGGAGAAGAAGAAAGAAGAGGAGAAGGAGGAGGAGAAGGAGGAGGAGGAGAAGAAAAGGCAGAGAAGGAGCAGCAGCAGCAGAAGTTGATGATGATGATGGAGAAGGAGGAGGAGAGAAGGAGGAGAAGAAGGAAGAAGGTGGAGGAGGAAGAGGAGAAGAAGAAAAAGAAGAAGGAAGAGAAGGAAAAGAGGAGGAGGAGAAGAAGAAGGAAGAGGAGGAGGAAGAGAAGAAGAAGAAGAAGGAAGAGGAGCAGCAGAAGATGATGATGATGAAGAAGGAAGAGGAGGAGGAGAAGAAGGAAGAGAAGAAGGAAGAGAAGAAGGAGAAGGAGAAGAAAAAGAGAAGGAGAGGAGAAGAAGAAGAAAGGGAAGAGAAGGAGCAGCAGCAGCAGAAGATGATGATGATGAAGGAAGAGAAGGAGAAGGAAGAGGAGGAGGAGGAGAAGAAAAAGAAGGAAGAGAAGGAGGAGGAGAAGAAGAAGGAGGAGAAGAAGATGATGAAGAAGGAAGAGAAGGAGGAGGTGGAGGAAGAGAAGGAGGAGAAGATGATGATGATGATGAAGAAGGAAGAGAAAGAGGAGAAGAAAGAGGGAGAAGAAGGAAGAGAAGGCGCAGAAGAAGATGATGATGAAGGAAGAGAAAGAGAAGGAGAAGAAGAATGAAGAGAAGAAGGAGCAGAAGATGATGATGAAGAAGAAAGAGGAGGAGAAGAAGAAGAAGATGAAGAAGGAAGAGGAGAAATAGAAGGAAGAGAAGGAGGTGGAGGAAGAGAAGAATAGAAGGAGGAGGTGGAGGAGGAGGAGGAAGAGGAGAAGAAGAAAAAGAACAAGGAAGAGGAGGAGGAGGAGAAGGAGGAGGAGAAGAGAAGAAGAAGAAGGAAGAGAAGGAGAAGGAGGAGGAGAAGAAAGAAGGAGAAGAAGGAAGAGAAGGAGGAGAAGAAGATGATGATGAAGGAAGAGAAAGAGGAGAAGGAGAAGAAGAATGAAGAGAAGAAGGAGCAGAAGAAGATGATGATGAAGAAGAAGGAGGAGGAGGAGAAGATGAAGAAGAAGAAGGAAGAGAAGGAGGTGGAGAAGGAGAAGGAGGAGGAAGAGAAGGGGAAGGAGGAGGAGAAGAAGGAAGAGAAGGAGCAGAAGAAGATGATGAAGAAGGAAGAGAAAGAGGAGAAGAAAGGAGGAGAAGGAGCAGAAGAAGATGATGAAGAAGAAAGAGAAGGAGGTGGAGGAGGAGAAGGAGGAGGAGGAGGAAGAGAAGGGGAAGGAGGAGGAGGAGAAGAAAAGGAAGAGAAGAAGGAGCAGCAGCAGAAGAAGATGATGATGATGATGAAGGAGGAGGAGAAGAAGAAGGAAGAGAAGGAGAAGAGGAGGAGGAGGAAGAAGAAGGTCGGAAGGGACCTTCGAGGTCTTCTAGTCCACCACCACCCCTGCTTAGGCAGAAAAACCTACAAAATGTCAGACAGATGACGATCCAACGTCTTCTTAAAAACTTCCAGTGTTGGAGTATTCACAACTTCTGGAGGCAACTTCTGTTCCACTGATTAATTGTTCTGAGTGTCAGGAAATTTCTCCTGAGTTCTAAGTTGCTTCTCTCCTTGTTTAGTTTCCACCCATCGCTTCTTGTTCTGCCCTTTGGAGAATAGCTTGACTCCCTCTTCTTTGGGGCAGCCCCTGAGAGAAATACACCCCCCCGTCCCCCCCCCCCGTGAACATGGGTCTTTTGGGGGAGCCCCCCCCCCCCCCGCCGGCTGGTCCTTCGGTGGCCTTTCCCTGGTCAGTTGGAGGGCCAAAATAGTGCGCCTGCTCACTATTGCAGGTGTGTGTGTGTGCCCACATCCATATTTCATACCTCCCCCCTCCCCACACACACACATGCTCCTCACTTCTGATGGGCCCAGTACACCGATTTTTCGTGCTCCCCAGGCTCCTACCTTGGAGCAAAAGCACCCACCCTTGGAGGCCCCCCCGGAGGCTGAAATGCCCCCCCCCCAGAGCCTGTGTGCCTCCATGAGAGCCAGAAACCAGCTGAACTGGGGCCACGACTTGCGTGCCAGCAGCCGTGGCTCCTTCTTCTGCGTGCCGTAGGTCATGGCTCAGCCCAAAGACCCTCCGGCCTTTTGCAAACGGAAGCCCCCCTCCGGAGGTCCCCCAAGGGCCCTTCGGAAGTGGGCTTCCTACCAGGAGACCTTGGCAGAAGCAGAGAGGGGCGTCCGTCCCATGAAAAGGCCCTGCTCTTCCGCCTGGCCAAAGGGAAAGCAGGGTGGGGCTTTGAGATCCCCTGCAGGGGTCCCCCTCCTTCTGGGACCCCCAAGGCCTCCTCTGTGGCTTGGGGGGGCTCTCGCTTCTCTGCCCTGCGGGGGGGCTCCTCACACGGAGGGCAACATTGGGGGAGATGGATACCCAAGTGCCCCCCTCTCTCTGGAGGGGGGGCTGCCCAGCATTGATGAAGGTGCTGGTCTGGAGCCCCCCTGTCCACCTTGAGTCTCTGGGCTGAAGGCCGAAGCTGCCTCTTGCCTCTGCGGTCAGTAAAGGAAGCCGGACAGGAAGAAGATCAGGGAACGTGGGGGGGGTCCCCCCCCAGCATCAGTCTCCCAGGGGGGCTTGGGAAACCCCCACCCTGGGCTTCTGGAAACGGTGGGAGAAAGGGGCAAGAGGAATAATGATGAAGGAAATGGAGCCCCTCCCTTAGGAAACCAGGTTGCAACCCCTCGGTCTCCCCAGCCCCAGCCTTGGAAGACGGTGTTGAAGGGGGGGCTTGATCGAAGGGTATAAAATCATGCACAATATTTTCTCTATCACACAATATGAGGAGGAGGGGGCCCTCCCTAAAGCTCAGAGGTCAGAAAGTGAGGACAAATCAAGGGAGATATTTCTTCCCCCAGAGGGTCCTTGGTTGATGGGATTCCCTTCCAGGAGAGGCCGTGACAGCTGTCAGCCTGAAGAGCTTCAAGGCAGGATGAGACAGATTCAGGGATGCCGAGTGTATCATAGGTGGTTATTGAAATGGGTGTCCAAGTGCCGCCTCTATGTGGGTGGAGGCAGGCAGGGTTCCCCTGGGGTCCCATTTGTTGGGGGTCCAGGGAAAAGGAGGGTCTTGCCTTCTCTTTCTGCTCAAGATCCCCATGGACAATAGGGGGGCCCCTGGGGGACACAGAAGGCTGGACTCCATGGGCTTTGGCCCCATTCAGCAGGACTCTTCTTAGGTTCTTAGGTTCTGAGGGCTGCCAGGGAAATAATAATAATAATAATAATAATAATAATAATAATAATAATAATAATAATAGGATTTCTATGCTAAATGATGGTCTACATGTTCTCGTACTGGGGGAGGGAGGGGGGGGGCTCCTTGTGAAGATTGCCTGGAGTGTCCTTGACCCCCTCCCCCCCTGGGCCGGCCTGACAAGTGACCATCTGTGTCCAGGGAAGGTCACGTGGGGCAGCCGGTCTTGTCCCTATTGTTCAGGTTGGGAATAGGGGTGGGGGTGGCTGGCTCCGTGCTACCAGCTGCCATTCTCTCAATGCCCCCCCCCAAAGAAAACCTGCATTGGGGTCCCTTTCCTTGGAGATCAGGGAGGTTTGCCTTTGGGGAGTGGAGGGTTTGGGGCGGGGGGGGGGGTGTTCGCCCCCCAATTCGCTTTCTCACAGGCCGCGTGGCTGCGCATGCACAGAAACAAAAAATACCCTCCTCCCCCCCCAAAAAAAACCCCCAGCCCCCAAAGATGATGGCTGGAAAGTGCCGGAAACTCACAAACGCCCAGGACCAAAAGTCGGCAAAAAAAGGGGGGAGGGAGAATTGGACAGTTTATTTATTTACTACTTTTTATGCTGCCCAAATGGAGCCACCGCCGAAGAGCGTTCAGAAACTACAAATTGTGTGAAACGCAGCCGCGCCTGCGGTCATCGGCCTCCCTAGACGTCCCCATGTCTCTCCAACACTACGCGGACTTCATTGGCTGCCAATTGGTTTCTGGACGCAATTCAAAGCGTTGGCCATGACCTATAAAGCCCTGCGTGGCATCAGGCCAGATTATCTCCGGGACCGCCTCCTGCCGCACGAATCCCCACGACCGGTCAGGCCCCACAGAGTCGGCCTTCTCCAGGTCCCGTCAGCCAGGCAATGTCGCTTGGCGGGGCCCTGGGGAAGGGCCTTCTCTGTGGGGGGCCCGGCCCTCTGGAATCAGCTCCTCCCAAAGATTCATCCTGCCCCCACCCTCCTCGCCTTCCGCAAGAGTCATAAGACGCATTTATGCTGCCAAGCTCGGGGTCATTGATCTCAGCCCCATGGCCGAAAAATGTTTGGTGGGTTTGTTGACTGAATGGATACGAGTGTATTTTAAATTGGTTTTTAGATTTAACTCTTAAATTTAATTGTATTTGAATGCACGGACCTTGGGGCAGGGTGTTGATTCCAAAGAGTCGGGTCATGGCTTAGTCCACGAGACCTGGGGGAGGCCACCTCTGTGGGCCCTTATTGGTCTGTGGGAGGTTTCGTGGCAGGAGACCGTCCCATAAATAGTCTATTAGTCTACGTGCAGTAAGTGTGATTCCTTCTCCCCCCCTCCCCGGTCCTTAAACCAAGGATTTATTGCAGACCCTCTTGGCATTGCCTACCCCCCCACTGCCCCCTGCCTGCCTGCTCCGTGGCCCCACCGAGTGACTCGGGGAATGAGGGGGGCCTAGTCACAGTAGGGCACCGTCCCCTGGGGGTCCCTGTCCCCGTCAGCAGCCGCCCCCAGGAAGGATTCCAGGGGTCTGAGCCCTCTCCTCCCGCACAGATCTCTCGCGGAACCGCTTTGCCGAAGTGCCTGAAGACGCCTGCCACCTGATGTCCCTGGAAGGGCTGAGCCTTTACCACAACTGCCTGCGCAGCCTCCCTCCGGCCATTGCCAACCTCCAGGCTCTCACACACCTCAACGTCAGGTACTCGGCGATGGGAGGCGGCCTGGGGCGGAGGGCAGAGGGAGCAAGCGGCGGCTGGGCTGGGGGCCCCCTCACCCACCTTGCCTGCCTTCCCCCCGTCAGCCGCAACCAGATCTCCGCCCTGCCCGCCTGCCTCTGCCGCCTGCCCCTCAAAGTCCTCATCGCCAGCAACAACAAACTGACCTCCTTGCCCGAGGACATCGGCTCCCTCGGCGGCCTTCGCCAGCTGGTGAGTTTCCTGGCTGCAGAGGGAGGACGGGTGGCTGGGTGGGTGGCTGGCCGGAAGAGGCAATGATGGGCGGGGGGCTCGAGGGAGGGGCTCCTGTTAAGGAGTGTGCAGAGTGACCCCTGAGTGATCAAGGACACACGCACAAGGGAAACGTGGGATTCCAGCAGAGACTCGGGAGGGATGAGTCCAGTCACACAAACCAGATACATTAAAGCATATAAAATGTTAATTACTTTAGCAAATGCCGAGGTCAAGTTAAACGGTCCAGGCACAATCATACCAGTCAATAACTCTCAATACATAATAACATCACACGTCCTACTTGTACATCTTACAAATACATAAACTATTATCAAACCCATAGTTCTTACTACAGCAGTCACCGCGAATCAGCAATAATGAATAGAGAGGCGTGAGAGCAGAGGGAAAGAATCACGCTTCTGGCTCCCTCTTGTGGTCATTTCCAACGCTAACTCTTAAAGCCACAGTACCTCAATACGTACAAGCATTGCCAAACCCAGCCTGTTACGTACAGAGCACTAACAGCTTCACAGGGGTCTTCGGAGTGGCTCTTCCTATCAGCAGCCTCTGTTTTGGGGGGCACGGGGGGGGACACGCAGGGGGTTCACTCGGTTCCCTTTGTCCCTTCCTGTCCAGGATGTCAGCAGCAATGACCTGCGGTCCCTGCCGGGGAGCCTGGGGGGCCTGGAGTGTCTTCGGGATCTCAACGTCCGCCGGAATCAGATCACCGTCCTGCCTGAAGGTCAGCGGTTCGGCCAGCTGGCATCTCCGGGTCGAGTCGCTTCATTGGGGGCACCGGCTGCCCCCCCCCCCGAGCCTTTCCAACGCCCCCCGCCCCCCCTTTGTGCCTTTGCAGAATTGGCTGACCTTCCGCTGGTGCGGCTGGACTTTTCCTGCAACCTGGTCGCGCGCCTTCCGGTCAGCTTCCGCCACTTGCGACAGCTGCAGTGCCTCCTGCTGGAGAACAACCCCCTGCAGTTCCCACCTGCTCAGGTAGGGTGGCCGCCTCCATTTGGCTGAGAGCCTGGGCCTTTCCCCAGGGCCTGCCCCACCCCACCCCACCCTGGCTAATCCCAGGCTGCTTTGAGGACAGAGGCTGGGGGTCTGCGGGCCCAGAAGAGGAGGAGGAGGAGGAGGAGGAAAAGGAATTTAAATGAGGAAAGAATTGGCTGAAGAGAGAGACACCAATTGCAGAAGCATTTGCATTCAGTATCTGGATTTATATACCATTTCACGGTGCTTTTACAGCCCCCTCTAAGCGGTTTATGCAGAGAGCCAGCCTCTTGCCCCCAACCGTCTGGGTCCTCACTTGACCCCCCTCGGAAGGACGGAAGGCTGAGTCCATCTTGAGCCGGGGGCGAGATTCGATCTGCCAAACTGCACTCCATCCACTGCTCAGCGAGGCTCTTGCGTGTGATAAGCAATAAACTCTGATTAAATAAGAAATGGGGAAGCCCCCCACTGGCCTTCGGAATAAAAGGAAACTGCGCGGTCAGCCCCTCTGGTTTTCAGGCTCCTCAGGTGAAGTTGCCACAAAGGTGGCACTCAAAGGGGGTCCAGAATAAAACAAGGGTCCCACAGCCTCAAAACAAACTTTAATGCCAAAGCCACTGGCTTAAGAGCAAATGGTGAGCTTTGCACCCTGTCGAAACAGCGCCTGCCCCTCCCTTATCCGAGGCCTTCATTCCCGCCAGCCACCTGGGGACGGGGGGGGGGGGAGAAAGGGGGCTGCTTGGGCTGCTCCTCTGCCAGGGGTCTAATCCCAGCCCAGAAGGCAAAGCAGTCAAGAAAGACCCCTGCAGGAAGTGCAGCACTTTTCCCTCGCAAGGTGTAACAACTGCGCCTCGAAAAGAGGGCAGCCCCCCTTCCCTCCCTCCGCTGCCCCAGAGAAAGCCTCAGGCTCCTTCTTTCCCACCTGTCTTATTACAGTTTGTTGCAGAAACCCTAAAGCCAGAAGCACACACTGATAAGTGATTCAACTGGATTTCATCTTTGTAAACATAGGGCCGGGTGAATTTGCAATG
>NC_091963.1:152601145-152683645 GCF_031021105.1 Erythrolamprus reginae
GCTCTACACTACATCCTTCAACATCTTGTGAATCTCCAATGACCTACACTAGGGTCCTCTTTGTAGACTCCAGTTCAGCATTCAATACCATCGTACCGGACATTCTCTTAACCAAACTAAATCAGCTAGTAGTACCTGAACACACTTGTAAGTGGATCACAGACAGGAAGCAGCAGGTGAAGCTAGGAAAAATCACATCAGATACACGTACAATTAGCACAGGTGCCCCCCAAGGCTGTGTACTCTCACCACTTCTCTTCTCTCTATACACTAATGACTGCATCTCAAACGGTCCATCTGTTAAACTAATGAAGTTTGCAGGTGATACAACAGTGATTGGACTCATTCGAGACAACGATGAATCCGCATACAGATGAGAGGTTGAACAACTATCCTTGTGGTGTGACCCGAACAATCTAGAACCTGAACACACTCTCAAAACCATAGAAATGGTGGTAGACTTTAGGAGAAACCCTTCCACCCTTCCACCTCTCACAATACTAGACAACGCTACTATTTACTAGATAAATGGTCAAAGCAATGGAAACTGCAGTTTAATGTTTCCAAATGTCAAATAATGCACTTGGGGAAAAGGAATCCTCAATCTGAGTATTGCATTGGCAGTTCTGTGTCAGCAAAAACTTCAGAAGACAAGGATTTAGGGGTAGTGATTTCTGACAGTCTCAAAATGGGTGAACAGTGCAGTCAGGCGGTAGGGAAAGCAAGTAGGATGCTTGGCTGCATAGCTAGAGGTATAACAAGCAGGAAGAGGGAGATTGTGATCCTGCTGTATAGAGCGCTGGTGAGACCACATTTGGAATCCTGTGTTCAGTTCTGGAGACCTCACCTACAAAAAGATATTGACAAAATTGAACGTGTCCAAAGACGGGCTACAAGAATGGTGGAAGGTCTGAAGCATAAAACGTATCAGGAAAGACTTCATGAACTCAATCTGTAGAGTCTGGAGGACAGAAGGAAAAGGGGGGACATGATCGAAACATTTAAATATGTTAAAGGGTTAAATAAGGCTCAGGAGGGAAGTGTTTTTAATAGGAAAGTGAACACAAGAACAAGGGGACACAATCTGAAGTTAGTTGGGGGAAAGATCAAAAGCAACAAGAGAAAATATTATTTGACTGAAAGAGTCATAGATGCTTGGAACAAACTTCCAGCAGACATGGTTGGTAAATCCACAGTAACTGAATTGAAACATGCCTGGGATAAACATATATCCTAAGATAAAATACAAGAAATAGTATAAGGGCAGACTAGATGGACCGTGAGGTCTTTTTCTGCCGTCAGTCTTCTATGTTTCTATGTAACACAGTATCAACAGTAGAGACCTTCAAATTTCTAGGTTCTATCATATCTCAAGACCTAAAATGGTCCCCTAACATCAAAAACATCTGCGCTAGCTCAGGAAGCTCAAACTGCCCCAGGAGCTGCTGATCCATTTCTACAGAGGAATCATTGAGTCCGTCATCTGCACCTGAATCACTGTCTGGTTTGTGCTGCAACCCACCAGGACCGACCCAGAACTGCAGAAGAAACAATGGCTGCCCACCTGCCTCCCACTGAGGACCTGTAGACTGTAGAATCAAAAAGAAGGCTGTGAAAACATTGACTGACCCTTCGCATCCTGGACACAAACTGCTTCAACTCCCACCCTCAAAACGTCGCTGCAGAGCCCTACACACCAAGACAACCAGACACAAGAGTTTTCTCCCGAATGCCATCACTCTGCTAAACAAATAATTCCCTCAACACTGTCAGACTTTTTACTAAATCTGCACTTCTATTTCCAGTAGTTTTTCTCATCATTCCTATCATCCTTTTCCTCCCACTTAGGACTGTACGACTGTCACTTGTTGCTTGTATCCTAAGATTTTTATTAATATTGATTATTTGACCCCTATGACAATCATTAAGTGTTGTACCACATGATTCTTGACAAATGTCTCTTTTTCTTTTATGTCCACTGAGAGCATCTGCACCAAGACAAATCCTTTGTGTGTCCAATCACACTTGGCCAATAAAGAATCCTATTCTACTCTACTCTACTCTACTCTACCTACCTACCGACCTATCTCCATATCTATATATCTCTCCCTCCCTCCCTCCATCTATCCATCTATCCATCTCTCTATATCTACCTACCTACCTACCTAATCTACCTACCCACCTCTCTATATCTACCTACCTATCTACCTACCTATCTAATCTACCTAACTACCTACCTATCTCTCTATATCTACCTACCTATCTATCTCTCTATATCTACCTACCTACCTATTTCTCTCTATATCTACCTACCTACCTATATCTACCTACCTACCTATCTATATGTACCTACATATCTACCTACATATCTATATCTACCTACCTACCTACCTATATCTACCTACCTACCTATCTATATCTACCTACCTACCTACCTATCTATATCTACCTACCTACCTACCTATATCTACCTACCTATCTATCTATATCTACCTACCTACCTATATCTACCTACCTACCTATATCTACCTACCTACCCATTTCTCTCTATATCTACCTACCTACCTACCTAATCTACCTAACTACCTATCTCTCTATATCTACCTACCTACCTATCTATATCTACCTACCTACCTATCTCTCTATATCTACCTACCTACCTACCTACCTATTTCTCTCTATATCTACCTACCTACCTATATCTACCTATCTACCTACCTATATCTATCTACCTACCTACCTATATCTACCTACCTACCTACCTACATCTACCTACCTACCTATCTATATCTACCTACCTACCTCTCTATATCTACCTACCTACCTACCTCTCTATATCTACCTACCTACCTCTCTATATCTACCTACCTACCTACCTCTCTATATCTATCTACCTACCTACCTCTCTATATCTACCTACCTACCTCTCTATATCTACCTACCTACCTCTCTATATCTACCTACCTACCCTACCTATATATACCTACATACCTACCTATATCTACCTACCTACCTATATCTACCTACCTACCTACATCTACCTACCTGCCTACCTACATCTACCTACCTACCTATATCTACCTACCTACCTCTCTATATCTACCTACCTATACCTACCTACCTACCTTTCTATATCTACCTACCTACCTATCTATATCTACCTACCTACCTACCTATATCTACCTATCTACCTACCCATATCTACCTACCTACCTCTCTATATCTACCTACCTATATCTACCTACCTACCTTTCTATATCTACCTACCTACCTATCTATATCTACCTACCTACCTACCTATATCTACCTATCTACCTACCCATATCTACCTACCTACCTACATCTACCTACCTATACCTACCTACCTCCCTCTCTATATCTACCTACCTACCTACCACTTGCCCTGTTCTCTAAGGAAACTTAAGTTTCATGACCAAGTTTCACACTTTGTTTCAAATCCGGGGCTGGGGACACAGTGGGGGGGGGAGAACATTGAGTTGATGCTTCCTGCTTGGAGCTGCTGTTTGCCCTCGTTTTTGTTCTTCCCACTTTTCCGCTGCTCCGAAGGCTGCTGGCTGCCATTGTTCCTCCCGGGGTGGGGGCCGCTCCACGTGCCTCTAAAGACTCAAGGCCCGTGCCTCGGTGCCAGCCCCCTACCTACCACGGTGCTTCTAAGCAAAGCCGACCACAGGCATGTCAAAAGTTCCTGCGTGAGTCAGGTCTGGCGGTTTGCAGAAGGAAGTGCCCTGGGGCCCCCCCGCTAACCTGGGGATTTGTTCCTGTTCCTTGGGGGGGGGCTTCTGAGGCTCTGTCCCATGTGCCTTGCGAAACTCACCTGCTGGGCTTTGTGGTCCTCAGCTACTCCGCTCTTCTTCTTCTTCTTCTTTCCCTTTTTGGCAGCCCTCAAGACCTCCACGTGGACCCTCCCAGGATTAAGTCTGCTCCCCATGGTGCTAGTCCCCATTGTGACATCTTGGCCCTTGCCCCCTCTCCCTCCCCCCATTGCTAGGAGGCCACAGTTTGCAGCTGAGTTGAGGACTCCCCTTATGCCCCCAGGCCCCAATCCACTTCCTGGCCTCCTTGAGATTTGGGTGCACCCCCCCCCCCCACCAAACATCTGGATTCGAACCCAGGCAGTCCACACACTAATGGGGCTGTCGGTCAACAATGGGGCCTGCCTGCCAACAGCCCCCATGCCCGTCTCTGCAGTCCGTTTAAGGGCAAAGGGGCATCAGTGGATGGGGGTGGTACCCGCAGGGGGGGGGGGCGTTTCCACTTTCGCCCCCATTGGGGCTGTTTGACATTTTGAAACGCTGCCTCGGAATCCAGGCGGCTGAGCGGAAGTGAGCCTCCGACTCAGAGCGGCTGATGCAAGCAGCTTGCGGTTTCTGATCTCGGAGGCAACATTCAGTGAACGTCGCTCGCTCGTTTCCAGAAACCGGGTGGAAAAAGGCCACAGGGCCTACTTCATGGGGAGGGTGGGCGCCAGGAGAGTCTGCGCCCTCAGGGGCTGCAAACCACAGGTCACAACCTTCTTGCCGGAGGGGCACAAAAGCCCCTTCTCATACAGGCCTGGCTGCACTGCAGCCTCCCCCCAAGACAGGTTCAATCCTGGCTTAATTAAGCCAGGATCAATCTCCAGTTGAGGATCTTGCAGCGTTGAGAGCAAGGAGGAATATACGTGGCTCAGGGGTGAATTCAGGGGATCCCTGGTGACCTCTTAGCCGGGTTCCTTTTTTATCATAGACGTCTCATTACCCAACTAGGTTAGTTAGTTAGTAAGTTTAATTAATTAATTAATTAGATTAGATTTGTATGCCGCCCCTCTCCGAAGACTTGGGGCAGCTAACAACAATGAAAAGACAATGATAACAAATCTAATATTAAAAATAATCTAAAAAACCCCAATTTAAGAGACCAATCATACATACAAGCACACCATGTATAAACTCTATAAGCCTCGGGGGAAGGGGACATGTCAATTCCCCCATGCCTGATGACAGAGGTGGGTTTTAAGGAGCTTGCGAAAGGCAAGGAGGGTGGAGGCAACTCTGATATCTGGGGGGAGCTGGTTCCAGAGGGCCCGGGCCACCACAGAGAAGGCTCTTCCCCTGGGTCCCGCCAAACAGCATTGTTTAGTTGATGGGACCCGGAGAAGGCCAACTCTGTGGGACCGAACCGGTCACTGGGATTTGTGCGGCAGAAGGTGGGCCCGGAGATATTCTGGTCCGATGCCGTGAAGGGCTTTATAGGTCATAACCAAGACTTTGAATTGTGACCAGAAACTGATCGGCAACCAGTGCAGACTGCGGAGTGTTGGTGTGACATGGGCATACCTTGGGAAGCCCATGACTGCTCTCACAGCTGCATTCTGCACGATCTGGAGTTTCCGAACACTCTTCAAAGGTTTTATCACCAGTGATGATGTTACGTGGTTGAAAAGAAACCGGCTCAGAACCCACCCACCCCGAAGGCTGGGCTGCAGTTGAGGGGGGCGAGGAGGGGGCCGGCCTGGCCATCTCTGAGAATGAAGTGGGGCACCTGGTAAGAGGGTCCTGCAGAAGCCCACCCACCCACCCACGTGAGCAGAGTGGGCCACAAGGCGCACTAAACCTGTGTGGCAGTCAGAGTGAGTCTTTCCCATGCTGGGGAGGGGGTTCTCCACCACCCCCACCGAGCCTTGCTTCTCAGCTCCCCCCAAAAGAAGGTGGAGGGGGCAGCTGTAAGTGGGGCTGTGCCAGGGAGGGGGGGATCACACCAGAAAGGGATGCCCTGCCCCCTCATGAGTCCCCCGGTGGGGAGGCTCTGGCGTTGCCCCCCCTCCCACCCCCTAGACAGAAAAGGGGAAACTTTGCAGGGCCAAAACTCCCCCCCCCCCCTTAGCCTCCGGATGCCTCTGCGTGCAACGTGAGGCCGCTTAGAGGTGGAGCTCGAGAGGTTGCGAGTTCTATCCTAGGCAGAGGCAAGCGAAGGGTCCCCTGCTTGGGCGGGGGAAGGGGAGGGTTGGACTAGATGACCGGCAAGGTCCCCTCCGACTGTTCCGCCGGGCGTCCCTTGAGAAACCCAGTTCTGACCCTGCCTCTCCCCCTCCCCAGAAGCCCCCCAGAGCCCTCCGGGCAGGCAGTGCGCGGAGGACCGACGGCCCCTCCCGCTTCGCGCCCCCTCCCCCCCCAGGACTGGAGGGGAGGAGCGCCTGCGCGGCCACGCCCCTCCCGCTTCCTCCTCCCCCTCCCCTTTCCTCCGGCTCCTCGGGCGCTCGGCTGGCTGCTGCTCCAGTCCTCGGCGGAGTCCGCGCCCGAGCTGCCGCTTCCCCCGCCGCCTCCGCCCGCCGGGAAAGCTCCGCCTCGCCTCCCTCCGTGCTCGGCCGCCCCAGACGTCGCGCCCGCCCCGAACGCTGCGGCCATGAGCGGCTGGAGCTGCTACATCGACAGCCTGATGGCCGACAACACCTGCCAGGACGCGGCCATCGTGGGCTACAAGGACGCGCCCGCCGTCTGGGCCGCCGCCCCGGGAAAGACCTTCGCCGGCATCACGGTGAGCGCCGCCGCCCTTGCGCCCCGCCCCGGTGCCACGTCCCCCGGCGCGGAGGGGGAGGGCAGGGGGCCCTGCTGGGGGTCTCTCCGGGCGCCCGCCCCCCCGGGGAGCACGCGGGCCTCGGCTCCACGCTTCCGGCCGGACGCCTTGGCTGGGCCCGCTTGGCCCCACGGACAGGACGGGGGCGGCCGGGGGAGGGGGCGGCGGGGGGGCCGGAAGCGCCGCGGCCTCCGCTTCTCGGCCGGTTCCGGAGCTCCGGCGGGGCGGGGGGGTCTCCCAGGGCCCCGGGGCGGGGAAGGCCACGGAAGAGGCTCGCCGCCGCCGCGTGGGGACTTTCCGCCCCTCCCGCCCCCGAAGCCGGGCTCGCTCCCCGAGGGCGGTTCCTGCTTTGGCCCCCGGGCGGCTCGGACGGGAGGGGAGGGCCTGGGGGGCGGGAAGGAGCGAGGCCGTGGAAGCGGCTCCCTCCCCGGAAGTCCGCCCGCCGCCTCGTGGGCACCTTCCCTCCCGGGCTCGCCCCGTGCGGGGGGGCCTCCTCCTTCCGGGCAGGGGGGGGCAGGGGGGGGCGGCGGCGCGGGAGAGCTCGGGGTGGGGGCCTCTGGCCGCGGCATGGCGGACTTTCCGGCCCCGCGCTGTCTCCGCCCGCGGGCCAAGTCTCGGCCCCTGCAGGGGTCTCCTTCCGAGCAGGAGGCGGGAAGGGCCGGAAGCCCCGCGTCCCCCACTTCCGGGCCTTGCAGCGGGGAGGGGAGGGCCGGGGGGCCGAGGGTTCAGACAGGCAAAGCTCCAGGTGGGTGTGAGGCCATAGAGGTCCACTCTGGGAGTCCAGCTGCCACCACTTGGGGACTTTCCAGCCCTTTCTCTGTTTCCCGCCTGCTTGGCCTTCCCTGGGCGGCTCCATGTCAGCCTTGGCCTGGCACTTCCGCCCGAGGCCACTTGCAGGCCAGCCCTTGACCCCTGGGGAGCAGCTCCTCAATCCGGGCAGAGGGAGGGTGGCCTAGCAGGTGGTGGGGCCACAAGGGGGGTCTTGGGGCCTCCGGAGCCCAGTCTCAGCCTCTGGTACTTTGGGGCCCAGCTGAGGAAGTCGGTGGGGCCACCTTGGCCGGAGGAGGCTGGAGCCACAGTTGACCGTTTCCCTCCTGCCTGCAGCCCGCGGAAGTGAGCGTGCTGGTGGGAAAGGACCGCAGCAACCTCTTCGTCAACGGGCTGACGCTGGGCGGGCAGAAGTGTTCCGTCATCCGGGACAGCCTCCACATGGACGGCGAGAGCACCATGGACCTGCGGACCAAGAGCACCGGCGGAGCCCCCACCTACAACATCACTGCCGCCATGACCAACAAGAGTGAGTCAGGCAGGCCGCAGCAGCTGCTGGCTGGGTGGCCACCATGGGAGGGGCCCACATTCCTTCCCTGCCCACAGCTGCGAGGGGCTTTTGGGGGGTGTTGCGCAGGGACAGCTGTGGCTCAATGCAGCCCAGAAGGGCCATCAATCTGGGCCAGCACCCTCTGGGGGTGTTCACAGGAGCATGGACTTTCCAGACCCTCCAATGCGCTGTGGCCAGTCAGCCCCTCTGCCACCATTACTTTCCCCTGACTAGTTAAACCAATGCTACACTCTTGTCCTCCACGTCTAGGTCCCTAAATGGCAGGGCTCCAATCTTCCTGTGCAATGCTGACCCCTCCCCAAGCCATATTTGGCAGCAGACTTCCTGCGCGTGGGGGGGGGGGGGGAGAGGGATGACTCTCTTGCCATCTCTTCCTCGCCTGGCATTGCCACTGACCGCTTCTCTCTGTCTCCCCCCTCGGACAGCAATCGTGCTCGTCATGGGCAAAGAGGGCATCCACGGCGGCTGCATCAACAAGAAGTGTTACGAGATGGCCAACCACTTGCGGCGGTCGCAGTATTGACCCGGCCCTGCTGGTCCCATCTGTGGTACTACTGATGGAACGGTGTGAGGATGTCCCAAGACGGTGGCGACCGCCCTGGGCAACCAGCCTTGGCTGCTGCGGGACCAACCCCCCCCCGGCCCACGACCGATCGCCGCTTATTCCGACTTCTCCTGCTCACTCACAGCCCCCCCTCCCCCCCGTTTTTTTTCTAATGCCCCCACTCTGCCCCCAAGCCCCCCTCCCTACAAATTTCTCTTTTTTTGTTTTTTTGCCATTTTTTTTTCTACCACGAATCCTTACTGCTGCCAAATTTTCTGGTTGTTACAAGGTGTAGCTTTTTTGACGAAGAAAACTATATTGCAACAAGAAAAAAATAAAATGAATTGAAATTCTATGTCACGGGGCAGTTTTCTCTGTGAACGTGGCCAGCGTCGTTACCCGCCCCCCCTCCCCTGGGTCTCCATCCCCCTGGGCCGAAAACAATGGCGAGGCCCTGGTGGCTGGCACAGAAGCCTGCTTGTTCCGGTAGACAATGGGGGAGCTGGCTGCGGAACGGGTCACTCTCTGTGGTCAGTTCAAAGGAGCCGGGCGGATGAGGTCTTTGGCTGGGATTGAGCCCCCTTGCAGCCCCTCTTCCCCCAAACACGCAGCCAGGTGTGTGGACACATGCCCCCCTCCCATCACCATTGGCACCCGCCCACCCACACTTGGAGGGAGGGAGGGGCTCTTTCCTCCCAAATTCACTCATACCGCTTTCATTTTGGTGGGTTTTGCTAAGAAAAAACAGATGCAACAGGAGATAAATTTTAATTTTTATTGGTTGACTGGAGGGGCCCTGCTCCTTCCTTTGCCCCCAGCCTCACCGCTGCCCGTTGGCACAACCTGCCCAATCAGCTGGAAGTGGCTGAAAGTAAAGCCCCCCCCCCCTTCGGAAGCAGCCAGGGGAGATCTGGGGGCAGGGCAATTCTCACCCCGTTACCCGAAGGGCTGCTCCCCCCCCAGGGTAAAACCATTTGGCACCAATGCCAGAGGAGTGGGCAGACGGAGGGAGTGGGATCGGGGCGCCTGCCCCTCACCCAGGTCCTTTGGAGGCTGCCTCGGACCCTCCTGCTTGGCAGGGAACCCAGAAAACGGGGGCCTGGATTGTGTCAAACCCCCCCCCCCCCCCCCAAGAATGCCAGCTGGAGGAGCAGCCCAAATAGGGGCAGCCTGATGCCCAGGGCACTTGCAGAGCTGGGAAAGAGGAGCCGGCCCACCAGTCTACTGCCTCTCCTGTGAAGACCCCTCCCTCTTTCTGTGGGGGGGAGGGTGGGGGGGCTGTGACACGTGCCAAGGACCTGGGCCTGCAAAGTTGCCTAGTGCCAAAGGCCTCTTTCTTTGAGGAGGGGGGCTCGTCTGGCGACCGGGGTGGGGGGGGCGGTGGCTAGACCAGCAGCCGGCCGTGCGAGGGGGGGCTGGGGGCCGGCTCCTCTACACCCTCAGCCAGGAGCCCCCGTGGGCTGGAGGGGGCCATGCTGCCGAAGCAGGGGGGGGGCGCGGCCGTGCTGGGCGAGGGGCGCAACAAGGGGGTCCGCTCCGAATCCTCTTCCTCCTCCTCCTCCTCCTCCTGTCCCGCGGCCTGGTTATGGGCGGCCCCCTCCCCTTCCTCCGAGTCCGAATCCTCCGGGGAACGGACGACGCGCTGCTTGCAAACCGGGCAGGTCTTCCGGGTCTGGGTCAGCCAGGGGTCCACGCACTTGCAGTGGTAGGCTAGAGGGGGACACGGGGGTCCAGGCTCAGGCCCCTCCCCTCGATTTTCCTCCGGCCCCCCCCCCCCGGGCACGGGACCAGCCGCCCCCTTTTGGGCTCACCGTGCGAGCACGGCAGGATTCGCAGCCGGTCCCCGTCCTCGTAGTCTTCCAGGCAGATGGCGCAGACGTCATACTCGTCCCCTGGGGGGGGGGGGGGAGAGAAGATGGGGGTCAAGCTATTTAGGGGCTCTTCCCCACTGCAAACGCATCGGGTGGGCGCAGGCCTTGGAGGGGGCGAGGGGAGTCTGGGGTCTGCAAGGGCAAGAGGGGGAGGTGCGCGCGATCCTAGCCCCGGCGGGCGTGGGCGCGCGCGAACGAAAACAGGAAGCCGGCGTTGGGGCGGCTCGCAGCGCCCGCGGAGGGAAGTGGTCGGCGGAGCTCCAAAGAGCCGCGCGGCCCGGCCCTTATAAGGCAAAAGTTGCGCTGCGTTGCGCTGCGCTGGGCGGCCCGGAATGAAGACCTCCCCCCCGCCGCCCCTCCTTTGATCCCGGACGCAGCGAGCAACCCCAACGCCGGCGCCCCCTCCCCGCCAGCCTCTGTGCGCGCTTCCCGAAAGGAGCACGTGGGGATCCGCGCAGGGGTTTTCCACGGCCGGAAGAACGGGGAGGGAGGGGGGTATTAACGCTGCAGATGGAGCGGAGCAGGCAACGGGGGGGGGGTGTTGTTTCCCTGGGTAGCAGGAGGGAGGGAGTCTCACGGGAGGGGGCACCCTCCAGGAGAAGCCCCACGGAGCCACTCATCCCACCCCCCAACCCTAACCCCCTCCCATGCCAGATCAAAGACTTATTTGGGGAGGGGTCGATCATCGGCATCCATCCCCCTTCCTCCAACCTCTCTCTGCCCCACCTCCAGGGCAAAACGGGCCAGTCCCTCCCCCAGGCCTGAAAGGAAAATGGAGGGGGGGGTCTGCAGCACATGGCCAGAAAGGGATCAAATGGGGGGAGTTGTCCCCTCTGGCTGAGTCAGCTGACTTTCTCTTCAGCCCCTCCCCCATCTATTCCATGTGTGCAGAAGGGGAGTGGGGGGTCAGCCAGCCCCTATTTCCCCCCCCCCCAGCCCCCAGCTGACCTTTCCTGTACTTGTGCTGGGGGATCTCTCTCAGCTGCTCCTTGGACAGTCGGTCCTTCCGCATCCTCTTCCGATGTTGGACACACCGAACAATCTGACACACACACACACACAGAGTGGGTGTGATTTGCCCAGAACCTTATTGCCAGGGGGGGGCACATGAATGAACACACACACACACACACATGTGCGATTGTGGGAACGAGCAGCTGACAGGGACCCCTCCCCAGGTTGTCTTGCTACACAACCTGGCCCCCCCTGCCAATCTGCAGTCCAGGACTGCGCACTGGACGGAGGGGGCGGGGGGCTGGGGGTGGCGCTGGGCGCAGGACTGTGCAAAGTCAAGATCCAGAAACTGAAGGGGGCCACCCCCTCACCCCGCAGTGGGCCCTCACCAGGATGGTGCACATGACGGCAATCACCACGCCCACCACGCCTGTGAAGGGGATGAGGTAGTAGCCCAGCGGGAAAATGAACTCCGGCATCAGGACGACGTGGCCCCTGTGGAGGAAGGGGGGGCAGAAGCGTAAGGCCCTGGGGGGGCAGATATCCCCTCCTCCTCCTCCCCCCTTCCGGACAAAAGGGTCCCGGCTGCATGACGCACGGCCCTCCAGAAAGGCCTGGCGGGCAGCTCCTCCGCTAAGGGTCCGAGGGCTCAGCAGAGGCTGCGCAGATTCACAGCGGCAGGAACTGAAATGGCTCCTCCCACCCCTAGCGCTACCCACCCCCCCCACCCCGCAGGGCAGAAGCCCCAAACCACACAGCCCTGAGCATCTGCACAAGACATTTCGCCGTCGGAGCCCCGCGGTGAGCCCCCGCCAAGGCCCCCTTTCCTGCAGGGCCCCCAGTCCTCCCCACAGCCTCCCTGCTGTGCCGCGGGGCCTACCCTCTCTCATAGGTAAAGGCGCTCCGCAGGTAGGTGGCCGCTGTCTCGCCCGTGAAGACGGAGGGGACAGTGATGTGCTTGCGCAGCTGGTCTGGGGAAGGAAGATGGGTGGTCAGGGGAGAGGGGAGCCGGGGGAAGGCCCAGCGCAAGGCCACCCGCCTCGACTCACCGTCCTCCCAGACCATGTTCAGCAGGTCATCTGAGCCGACATTGTAGACGATGACCCCCAGGAACCCAGCCTTCTGCGCGTGGTACACCTGCCAGGGGACACATGAGAGGAGGGGCTGAGGTGACTCCCCCAGGATCTCTTTTCACGAAGCCCCCCCTCCCATGGCACTGCCCTCCCACCAGCCATCTCACCTTAACATCAAAGCTGCAGTTGTACCGTCGGACAAGGGCGATGAAGACGCTGCTGTTGGACGGAGGGGACCTGGAGGGGCAGGCAGGCGTTGGCCGGCCGGGCTTCCACTAGGAGACCCTGCAAGGGAGGCAGGGAGTTGGTGGGGGCCCAGGAGGAGGGATGGCTCCACAGCTGCCCAGGTAGATACTCACCACAAGTCCTTCCCGGGGCAGCGGGTAGCCAAAAATGGCTGGCAGGTCAGAAAACTCCATACTGGTATTGTGGTCTGACACCTGAGGAGGGAGGAGTGCATGAAGGGGGCGGCCAGGCCGGGGTGGGGGTCAGAGTCCAGTCACCCTTCCTCACCCCTTCAGCAGTCAATCTTTAGATGCTCCCCTCCCCTCCCCTCTCCCAAACTGCAGCTCTGAGCACTAGCCAGCCCTTCGTCGGGCATCCCGCCGGCTGAAACCAGCCTCCCTGGGAGGCCATCTTACCAGTGGAGCCCTGCAAGGGCCTCGCTGTGATCCAAGCGCCCTCTAGTGGCGGAGGCCAGCTCTTCAGGAAAGGGCAAGAAAATGAGGGAGGCTCAACCGACCCACCCGAAACCCCAGGCTGTTCTCAATTGGGGGGGGGGGGTCTCACCGCTTGGATGTAGCCTTTTGCGACTGGCAGATCCCACAGCAGACAGACGGGCAGGAGGAGGGCAGCAGCAGCTGGCAGGGGGTGCCTGGGTTGCATCCTGAGGCAGCTTGGGGGCAGCTGGAGCTTCTAGGAGAATGGGGGGCAGAGCCCGTCAGGCAAAGGGGCCCCAGGCAGGTGGCTGCCAGACCAGCCGGGCCCTGAGCCCCACCAGGGACTAGCAGCTTGTCCTGCTAGGCAGCTACTGCCTGCGCCCTGCCTCCTCGTCCGAGTGAACTCACAAAGATGATCGACACACGCCCCCCAGGCCGACCCTTGGCCTCCCGCAGCCCACACGGGCAGCAGAGCCTGGCATTCAAGCTATGGCATGCCGGGGGCACACCGAAGTTCCAGGCAACCAGCACCAACCCGGTTGAGGGAGGGAAGGGTTGGGGGGGCGGCAGGCAACTACACCACACGTCTTGACTGCTCCAGTCACTCCGGGGTGGGGGTGGGGGTGCAGATGCAGATACGGTCAATTGGCTTCCATAGTGGACCAGGGGGCGGCTGTCGACGTGCTTTACTTCAACTTCAGTAAGGCTTTTGACAAAGTGGACTATCACCTGCTTCTAGATAAAGGACAGCGACACCTCCAAATGGATTCACAACTGGCTAACGAGTGCAGTGCTGCCGGCCACTGAAGCTGACTGTTGATCTGCAGGTCAGCGGTTCAAATCTCACCCCTGGCTCAAGGTTGACTCAGCCTTCCATCCTTCGGAGGTGGGTAAAATGAGGACCCGGATTGTGTGTGTGGGGGGGGGGCAATATGGTGGCTGTTAAAAAGTGCTGTTGCTAACATGTTGTGAGCCGCCCTGAGTCTAAGGAGAAGGGCGGCATGAACAATAAAATAAATGAATAAATAACTGCACTCAACGCCTGGCGCCCAGTGGAGCTGCAGTGGACTCCACCAAGGCTCTTCAACATCTTCATCAAGGACTTGGACAAGGGATAGATGGGGAACCAGGTGACACCAAACTGGCAAGAATAGCCAACACTCCAGAAGACGGGATCAATACACAGAAGGATCTTGACAAATTTGAGCAATGGCTGAAATTCAGTGGTGAAAAAAAGTCAGGTTCTACGTTTAGGCATGAAAAGCCAAGACACACGGGTAGAGCACAGGTGGTACCTTGCTCACAGGAGTAACCGTGAGAGGGACCTTGGGGTCCTAGTGGACGACCATTGAGATAGGAGCCAGCCGTGTGCAGCAGCTGCCAAAAAGCCCACACAGTTCTAGGCTGTGGTCACCACAATACAAAAAGGATGTTGAGACTCTATAAAGAGTGCAGAGAAGAGCCACAAAGAGGACTAGGGGACTGGAGGCTAAAACGTGTGACAAACAGTTGCAGGGTTTATGTTTAGTTTAATGCAAAGAAGGACCAGGGGAGACATGATAGCAGCCTTCCAATATCTCTCAGGGGTTGCCCCAAAGAAGGAGTCAAGCTATTCTCCAAAGCACCTGAGGGCAGAACAAGAAGCAATGGATGGAAACTAAACAAGGAGAGAAGCAACTTGTAACTAAGGAGAAATTTCCTGACAGTCAGAACAATTGATCAGTTTTAAAGAAGATGTTGGATCACCATCTGTCTGAAGTAGTAGAGAGTCTCCTGCCTAAGCAGGGGGTTGGACTAGAAGACCTCCAAGGTCCCTTCCAACTGTTGTTGTTGTTATTATTATTGTTATTGAGCCGGGATGGCGCAGCAGGTGGAGTGCAGTACTGCCGGCCACTAAAGCTGACTGCTAGATCTGCAGGTCAGCGGTTCAAATCTCATCACCAGCTCAACGTTGACTCAGCCTTCCATCCTTCCAAGATGGACCGGTCCACTACGCCGGCTCTGTTTTTAAAAAGTGTGATTGCTAACATGTTGTAAGCCGCCCTGAATAAATAAATAAATAAGTAATAATAATTATGTCCATTCCTCCCAGCTACTCACCCTGATTCTGGAGACCCCTCGTTAGCAGAGCTTCCTTCGGGGGTCCAACCCGTCTCCCCCATCCCCACCCACCGTTCCCATGGGCCCAGGCAAAGGCTCCACCCTGAAGCAGTGGCTGCCTGGTCTGGAGCCAAAGGTCCAAAGGACCCTATGGGGTGCCCCCCACCCAAATTGCTCCCCTCTTCTCACTAGGCTGCATGACCACCCGTCCTGCAAGAGTCAGGATCAGTCTCGTCCCTGCTAAACACGTCCTCCCTTCTGACCAGTTCCCAAGGGGTCAGGCAGCAGAGTCCTGGGCACCAGACAAGGGGGCGAGAAGGGCTTTGCAGGGCAGCCGGGTCAAAGGAGGAACCCCCCCCCCCCCCCCCAATCGTGCACAACCATGGCCAGCTTCAGTGCGGTCCATTGCGGGTTCCTGATATGGTTGGATTCCCTGTTTGTGCCCTGTGACCATCGTTAAGTGTTGGACCTCCTGATTCTTGACCAATGTCTCTTTCCTTTTATGTCCACCGAGAGCATCTGCACCAAGACAAATCCATTGTGTGTCCAATCACACTTGGCCAATAAAAGAATTCTATTTTATTCTACTGTATTTTCTATTCTCCATTCATTCTATTCTGTTCTGTTCCTATTCTATTCCTGACAAATGTCTCTTTTCTTTTACGGATACTGAGAGCACCTGAAGACAAATTCCTTGTGTGTCCAATTATTATTATTATTATTATTATTATTATTATTATTATTATTATTATTTAGATTTGCATGCCACAAGATACAATATGAACAATGCAACAACAAATCTAACTAATTAAAATATTACGAACTAAAATCCCAATTTAATTAGTCAGCCAATTCCTTCACAACCACTTATCACATTTAGTAAGTGGGGGGGGGGGGCTTGATCTAATGGCCCCATGCCTGGTGACGTAAATGAGTCTTATGACTCTTGCGGGAGGCGAGGAGGGTGGGGGTAGTGCGAATCTTTGGGGGGAGCTGATTCCAGAGGGCTGGGCCCCCCACAGAGAAGGCCCTTCCCCGGGGCCCTGCCACCAAGCGACATTGCCTGGCTGATGGGACCTGGAGAAGGCCGACTCTGTGGGGCCTGACCGGTCGTGGGGATTTGTGCGGCAGGAGGAGGTCCTGCAGTTATTCTGGCCCGATGCCACGCAGGGCTTTATAGGTCATCAGCAACGCTTTGAATTGTGTCCGGAAACCAATGGGCAGCCACTGCGGTCTTTGTTGGCCCATATAGAACCCGGCCTGCCTTCTCTCACTTAACGACCTCCTCGCACAGTCATGACAGCAGCCAATCCGCATTCAGGCCCATTGTTAAGTCCAGGCTTAGGCCACGCTGGCTCTTCTGTGACTTGTGGACTTTGACTCCCAGAATTCCCGAGCTGCCCTGATTGGCTGAGGAATTCCGGGAGTCGAAGCCCACAAGTCACAGGAGAGCCAGCGTGCCCCCCCCCCCGTGTGTTGGGGCAGGGGAGGCCGAGAGCGGAGGGAGGCTGCACAACCCCCTTCTCCTTCCCCCAGCCTTCTTCCTGGAGGGGGTGCAGCCCATGGTCCTTGGGGGGGGGGCTCCTCTTCCCCTTCTATCCTGGCGGTGCCCCACCCTCGCCCCTCCCCCTCCCATCATCCTCTGGATCCACTGGATCCCCTCCGGATTTCCCAGCAAATCTCTTGAAAACATTGGTCAATCAGGGCTCGGGGTGGGGGGGGGGACATTCTGCTGAGTCAGCCCCCCCCCGTCCGAAGCCCCTCGCCCCCCATCACCCAGGCCCCCTCCCTTTGGCATCCTGCCTCCCCCCTTGGCACCCCACTGGGGGCTTTGCCCTCCATGCCCGGGGGAGGCTCTTTGCTGGCGTGGAAGAGAGCCTCCCTCCCTCCCTCTCTCTTCCCCACCTCCCACCTAGGACCCCCTTCCTTTCCCTCACCTGCCCCCTTCCAGCATCTCACTTCGCCCCTCTTTGGGGAGAGGGCTTTGGGGGCCCTTCCCCTGCCCCCCCACGAACACACAGGCTGGGGAAAGCTGAGTAGACCCCCTCCGGCCTGGGACCCCCACGCACACCAGGCGCCCCCTCCCCACTGGGCTCCTCCGCCCCGCCCCTGGCAGCCCCAAACAAAGAGGGCAGCGCGGGGGGGGCGACATGGGGTGGACGGTGGCCGAGGAGGCGCTGATCCCCCCCTCCTCCGCCCGCCCCCCCTCTCACCTTCCCGAAGGGGCGTCCGCCGCCCACCGACTCTGTTTACAAGCCCTGGGCGCTCCGGGAAGACGCGGCGCTCTCGCGAGAGGCGGCGAGGGGAGGGGCGGCACTCCGACTCGGGCGCGGGGGGTGCTGGGCCCTGTAGTCCCGCCCCGTATTTCCGCACTCCGACGGGCCCCGCCCCTCCACTGGCGGCAGCCCGGACTACGACGCCCACAATCCTCCGCGCGACCCCTCCGCTGCGCGCGCACCCCGGCCCGAGTCACCTTGATCCCGGCGGCGGCGGCGGCGGCAGGGGAGCCGGTATGGCGGGCAGTGCGGGGAAGCCGAAGACGTCGCCCAAGTCGGTCAAGTTCCTCTTCGGCGGCCTGGCCGGGTGAGCGCTCCGGAGGGGGAGGGCACAGGGGGAGGGGGAGCAGCCCCCCTCCACGCCCGGTGCGACCCCCCCTCTCTCCCCCCCCCCCCTCCGCAGGATGGCGGCCACGGTGTTCGTGCAGCCGCTGGACCTGGTGAAGAACCGGATGCAGCTGAGCGGCGAGGGCGCCAAGACGCGCGAGTACAAGACCAGCCTGCACGCCGTCGGGAGCATCGTGCGCCAGGAGGGGCTGCGCGGCATCTACACCGGGTGGGTAGCGGGGGGAGGGGGTCGAAGGGGGGAAGGGAGTCGAGGGGGGGAGGGAGTCAAAGGGGGGGAGGGGGTCGAGGGGGGGAGGGGGTCAAAGGGGGGAGGGAGTTAGGGGAGGGGGTCAAAGGGGGAGGGAGTCGAAGGGGGGAGGGGGTCGAGGGTCTCATGGCTGCTCCCCCCCTGCAGGCTCTCAGCTGGGCTTCTCCGCCAGGCCACCTACACGACCACCCGGCTGGGCATCTACACGGTCCTCTTTGAACGGCTGACGGGCGCTGACGGGACCCCCCCTGGCTTCCTCCTCAAGGCGCTCATCGGCATGACGGCCGGCGCCACCGGGGCCTTTGTGGGCACCCCCGCTGAGGTGGCCCTCATCCGCATGACCGCCGATGGCAGGTGCGTCCAGGGGCTGTGGAGGGGCAGGGGGGAGTATCCGAAGGGGAAGTGGGGGCATCACCTCCCCCTCACTCCCTCTCTCTTGCACAGGCTGCCCCCAGAGCAGCGCCGCGGCTACAGCAACGTCTTCAACGCCCTGCTGCGGATCACCCGCGAGGAAGGCATCCCCACGCTCTGGAGGGTAGGAGGGGCTGGGGGACGGGGGCTCCTTGGGGGTCCTGCCCGCCTGCTTCCTCCCCTCCTGTGGAAGCCCCTCCCCCAACTGTCCCGTCCCCCAGGAAGGTGGGCCACGGGGGTCCCGGCACTGCCTCCCCTGCCCCCTCCCTCCCTCTCTCCTCTGCCCTAGGGGTGTGTACCCACTATGGCCCGGGCGGTGGTCGTCAACGCAGCCCAGCTGGCCTCCTACTCCCAGTCCAAGCAGTTCCTCATGGACTCAGGTAGGTGGGAGAGGCCTTCGGGGGGGGAGCCCTTTGAGGGGGGGGCTCTGTGGGTTCAGCAGGAACAGCCCCCCACCCACCCCTCTGCCTCCGCTCCAGGCTACTTCCAAGACAACATCCTGTGCCACTTCTGTGCCAGCATGATTAGTGGGCTGGTGACCACAGCGGCCTCCATGCCCGTGGACATTGCCAAGACCAGGTGGGCCTCTCCAGGGGCGTCTTGCGTGAGTGGGCAGGTCCACCTCATGAAGTGGGGGGGTGGGAGGTGTCCCCCTCCCCAGAGTAATCGAGCTGCACCCGCTTCTTAAAACTGAGCAATGGGCCCCTGGGAATCCTCCGCTCGCCCCTCCTGACCGGGCAGGGCTGGCTCTGCGTCCCCCCCCTCCGCTTTTCTGCAGGATCCAGAACATGCGGATGATCGACGGGAAGCCCGAGTACCGGAACGGACTGGTGAGTGCGCTCCCACTGGCCCACGCAGCCCCCCAAGTGGGTCTCTGCCTGGGATAGAAGCAGCTGCAGTCCTGCCCTTCAACTGGGCGAGAGAAGGAGAGAGAGGAAGGGGGTCCTCTGGAATTGGACAGCATCATAAATATTGCGGAATGAATAAATAATAAATAAAGAAGAGGAACACCCCCCCCCCCCCCCCCCCAGAAACAGCTCTCAAAAGTTTGGATCAAAACCTGGGGAACAAACTCAGACAGAAGGGCAGGCGGCTACTCCTGCCCCAGACGGTGCCAACCATCCCATCCCCCCCCGTCCATTGCCCTCCCATTCCATCTGCAGCCCTGGCCTCTTGGGGACATTCCCCAGCTGGGCGGGCGGTCAGGGCCAGCTGCCTTTCGCCGCAGGGCCCCTGGGTCGGCTTCAGGCACTCCGCCAGAGCCTTGCCAGGCTGGTCTCTCTCTGCTGGAGAAGACCTGCACAGCCTGGATCGAGGCAACATCCAGATAAGCTAGGGGAGGCCATGGGGGGAGGGTGATGCAGCTGCTGTGGGGGAGGGGTCTGCTTGTGCAAGCTGGCCAGGGCAGTGGGGGGGGTGTTGCTGGACTTTAGCAGGCCTTGGGGAGAAGCAAAGTCCAGAAATGTGGGTGTTTGTTGGGTGTCCAGGCCAGATGTGCCCAGTCACTGCAGGTAATCTGCCCAGCTGGGGTTGGGAGGGGGATTGTTGGGGATTCCAAGCAAGCTCATGACCTGTGTGTGGGGGGTCTTCTCCCCTCTCCTTCCTCCTTTCAGGACGTGCTGGCAAAGGTCGTCCGCCACGAGGGCTTCTTCAGCCTCTGGAAAGGCTTCACTCCCTACTACGCCCGCCTGGGCCCCCACACCGTCCTGACCTTCATCTTCCTGGAGCAGATGAACAAATTCTACGGGAAGCTCTTCCTTGGGACTTGAGCAGTCCGGCCCCCCAGTGCCAGCATTGCCCCCACCTGCCCACCCACTGGGTGATGGCTGATGCAAGACAGCGGACCCCTACTCTTCTCTGCCCTTCTCTCAACATGGACTGACTCCTCCCAGGGCAGCAGGCGGATGCTATTTATTGAGGGAGGGGCTGCGCAGGGACCCTCAGCCCGCTTTTGGGGAGGGGGCCTGCAGGGTAAAGCAGTCGACTCTCTTCGCTTTGTACTGAGTAAACGCAATCATGCTCTGAATTAATTGGCCTCATGAGCCCTTCTGTGGGTTGGGGGGGCGCAAAGGGCTCTTAGGGGCCCCCACCCAGTGTCTCTCAGCCCCATCATAGTGGAGCCCCTGAATTGGGGCAGGGTCCTGCCTCTAGGAGACCCCCTACCTCTTCTGCTTGGGACCAGAGAGGCACAGCTGAGCGCCACCAAGAAGCCGTCCAGCCCTCACCCCTAGAGGCAGTGGGGCAGAGCAGCCGCGCAGGGCCAGCCTTCTCTCCTTCTGACCCGTCTGCGATGGAAGGCGCGCGGAGCCGGGCTGCCGTGTGATGGCCCATGTGGGTGCTGTAATGCGTTCCCCCCGGATCGCCATCCACCCGTCCCAGGTGTGAGGGACAAGCATCACCAGGGGCTCTCCCGCCCCGACTCCCACCCTTCGGGGCACCGGACGTTCTTCGTGACCTCCGTCTCCTCTGCTGCTGCCCCACCACCAATTGAGGCAGCCGGGAGGGGAGCAAAGTGGGAGGGGGAAGATGGAGGCGTGGGGCTCCAGTGGCCTCCTGCTGCACACTCGGGCCCCATGGCTGTGGGGCGGGGAACCTATTGCGAGAGTCCCCCAAACAAGCAAGGAGCCACCCCTAAGTCCTTTGGCCGGAGACACTGTTAGTGGCTGCCTCCCCCCCGGGAGGGGGAAGGGCAAAAATGAAAGGAAATTCTGGATGGGGGGTGCGGCGGCTGTACTCCCTCGTGGGGCTGGTGCAGAGAAATCCAACAGGACGGGGTGGGGGTGGGAGAGAGAAAGAAGGGCTCAAAGCATTTATTCAAAAGGAACAGGTAGTGTCCACGCACTTGTGTGGAAGCTTTGGGGCCACACAGAGCCCTTCGTTGCTGAGCAGGAGATGTTGCTGCTGACCCCCCTGGATGCAGTTGGCGCTGAGAGCGACAGTCCCACGCGCACACCCCCCCCCCCAAATGGGAGGGTGGAGGTGGTTGGGCTTCTTTCCACAACTGTGGAGAAGCCCCTGGCCCTACTGGGCTGGGAAGGGGTCCTCAGGCACCGTGTTGAGGTGACCCGCGAAGAAGATGCCCAGGGTGCCGATGGTGAAGAGCAGGATGGCCAGCCAGAAGCAGAGCTTGTCAATCATCTTCCCGATCAGCATCCAGTTCTCGATCTCCTGCATGGGAGGGGCAAAGAGGTCAACGGCGTGGGGGGGGAGCACAGCGGGAGGCAGCTTCTCTTGCGTGGGTCGCACCGGCTGACTCACCGCCCCGTCATTGTTCTGCTGCTTGGTGCTCTTGCTAATGAAGTTGCAGGCGTCCACGCACTCCTTGATCTCCGGGGCCAGACTGGAGAGGTTCTTGTACAGCATAGTGGTCATCTGCATGTCCAGCCCGTCTGCCGGGGGAGGAGAAGAGGGGTGAGAATGAAGGCGGTGCAAAGCCTACGTCTCTTGCATGGACAAGCTCTCCAGTCTCGCTTTCTGGGAGCGTGTTGGTCAAGGAGGGCCACCGCTGCCCTGGGCACTCCTTCCAAGGGGCATTTCTGCCCATTGCCTGTTTGGCAGAGGCCGTGAGTGAGTGGCACTCGTAGCCAAAAGGACAGCAAAGCTTCAGGCAAAGTCAAAAGGCCTCTGCCTTGTCCGCTGCGCCCACCCTCCTGTCCAGTGTACGATTTCAAGGGCCTGATGGGCATCGGGTGTCCTCTGAGGAATGGGCAGGCCAGCTGCTTTGGCAGGGCAGTGCAGCTCAAGGACGCGTGGTGTCCTTGGAGAGTCAGCTGGCAGCCAAGCAGATGGGAAGCCCCCTGCCCTAGGCCTACTAGTCACGCACCGTAGTCGGGGAGCCTCTGCAGCCCATGGCGCTGGCCCTGGTGCTCAAAGAGGACCTCACTCCGCGCCTTCTTCAGGATGTACTCCTCAGCCTTGAGCAGGATGGAGAAAGAGCGCCGAGGGCAGGGGGGCCCCCGGGACTCATCATCGTCCGCGGGGCCTATGGTGGAGCCCAGGTAGTGCGGGAGGATCTTGAGGAAGAGCTATGAGGGGGAGAGAGCAGGAAAAGGTGGTCAGGTGTATCTAGGCCTCTCTCCCCTCTGCAGATGAAGGTAAAGGCCAGGTGGGTGGTACTAAAGCGGCTACGGACATTAAAACTCTTGGTGTTGGTGGACCGAGCAGCTGTGGGTAGCAGCCACAACACAGATGCTCCTGGGCTGAAACCCAAAACATTTGCAGGAGAAGTCGGGAGGAGGCCAAAGGAAGCTGCGTCTGCAGGGGAATTGTTTTGAGGACCAAGGGGGTCCCTGCAGATGGGGAAAAGGGATGGAGGGGCTGCCTCTTATATTTTGAGAGGCAAGACGAAGCGATGGGATGGGTGGATCTCTTTACCTGGCTCCCCTCTTCACCCTGCCTTGTCTTCGGTTCGAAGCCAGTAGTTTGGCAGCTCACAAATCTAATAAATTACATTATTTCGGGCTTCTTCCTGCCTGCCCTCTGTGAGGAACCCTGTGGTGGGGTGAGGTGGGGGTTCCGGAGGTGCTGGTCGAATCCCCCCCTTCAAGCCCCAGGTTTTCTGAGCTGGCTGAGAGGTGGCCAATCTTGGCCGCTTTAAGATGTCCACTCCTGGGCCCCCGAAAGCTGGTGGAGGTGGATGCCCACCAGCCTGGATCGGTCCTGAAGGCTCGCCGTTATATTCTGAGACTGAGCAAGACCACCAGCCACTTTCAGTTTCTCGAGGGGCTGCAGATTCCACCCCTTCAACCTTCAGCCATGAGACCACATGCATAGTTCCTTCGGCATATCATTGGCTTTCCTTTGGCTGCCCGTCTCTGCTCGGCCACCATGCCTGGCCTCAGCCAAACCACCCTGGAATCACTTTCTCCCCCCCAAAGCTGCAGGACCCCCTCCTCACGTGCTTGAGCTTGGGGGACAGGCGGTGCGTGCTGGGGCTGCGCAGGGAGACGTTCAACACCACAACACAGTTCATGACGATCAGGGTGGCCACCGTCATCACAAAGAGCAGGTATCTGGTGGCGGGAGGAGGAGAGAGGCAGCAGGTGGGGTGGGCCGCTCCCCGGGGCCTCCCCACCATGCAGGCTGGTAGCCACTCACTTGCCAATGAGGGGAACACTGAGTGATGTTGCGGGCACCTTCTGGGCAATCAGGAAGAGGAAGACGGTCTGGGCCAACAGGACCGAGATACTGGCGGTGCACTTCTGCCCACCAGCTGCAGGGCATGAATCTTGTGGGTGGAAGCAGCGAGGCCCTTCCCTCTCCCCCTCCCCAAACCAGTATTCTGTGTGCCTCCAGCTGCTGCCACCACCACCGGACTCACCCTGGGCAGGCAGGAAGTAGACCAGGATCACCAGGGAGGAGATGAGCACACAGGGGACAATGATGTTGATGATGTAGAACAGGGGCTTCCGCTGGATGATGAGGAAGTAGTGGATCTCAGAGAAGCCCGGCGCTTCCAGCCCTGCCATGGGGGCCAGGACACGGCGGGCCGGGCGGTGCCGGATGGCCCACTCCCCGTTCTCTGAAACAGAGGATCCGGCCCTGACATTGCAACATTGCTTTCCATTAGGCTGCCCAGCCACCACGACCACCAACCCGAGGCAGGGGAGCCAAGGCCCAACCCACACAGAGGCCTCCCAAGCTCAGCGGCTCCTTCCCCCACTACCTGTGAAGGCCAAGGGGTCAATGCTGATCTCCTCCACCGGCTTGGCGGTGTTATCGTCCAGGCCGTACTGCAGCTCGATCTCCCGGGCATTGTGGGTTTGGGACCTGGAGGGGTAGACAGTCGGGAACCCCGGGGGAAGGCCGGGCCTCCCCCCTCCCCTTCAGCAACAGCAAGGAGCGCCAGGTGCCCCCATCCCCGCCCAGAGTCCCACCCACCGCCGACCTACCGGAAGATGAGGGAGCAGTTCTGCCAGTCGAAAGGGAAAAAGGTGACCTCGATGGGGCAGGAGCTGCGGAAGATGGCGGGGGGCAGCCAGTACATGGACCCACCAGGGAAGATCAGGACATTGGAGGAATAGGCCACCTCGAAGTTGCCGTCAATGCTGGGGGGAGGGGAAAAGGGGGGTGTTAGGAGGAGGAAGGCACCCCCCCTTCGGCAACCTATGATGAGATGGCTGTAAAAGCATCATCATCATCATCGTTGTTGTTTTGTTGTTGTTGTTGTTTTGTTGTGGTTGTCATCATCATCATCAATATCATCATCATTAATTTATTTATTTGATCTCTACGCTGCCCAATTCTGAAGGACAGGGTGGCTTACAACAACATAAAAATGCGATTTACAATAAAAAGAAGTCAAATATAACCCCAGTTAAAACTCACAACTCCAACAATCCAATCAACACGTACACACCATTCAATAGGATTTGGCCATGTAAGATGTAAAATTTGTGCCCCCCAGGCCTGACGGCATATTCAGACCTTCGTAGCCTTACAGAAGTCCAGCAGGGTGGGAGCAGTGTGGACATCAGTTGGAAGTTGGTTCTATAGAGCAGGGGTGGCCACAGAGAAGGCCCTCCCCTGCGGCCCCACCAACCTGCATTGCTCAGTCGGCGGGACCTGGAGAAGGCCAACCCTGTGCGATCTTATTGGTCCCTGGGAGACATATGGCAGGAGATGGTCTGTAAATAGCCTGGCCCTCAGCCATGTAATAACCAACACCTTCAATTGTGCCCAGAGACTAATAGGGAGCCAGTGCAGCTCACGGTGTAGGTGTTATATGGGGGGTACCGAGGTATATACCCATGAGAGCTCTCGCAGCTGCATTCTGGACTATCTGCAGCCTCCGAACACTCTTCAAGGGCAGCCCCATGTAGAGCATATTGCAATGATCAAGACAAGAGGTGACAAGGGCCTGAGAGACTGCGCAGAGCCTCCTGGTCCAGAAAGGACCGCAACTATGGACTGGTAGATGTCTAAATGCTAACGCTGCAAACAGGGGCTCCAACACTAAGGTGAGCAACGGTGGCCTGCCTGGAGGCCAGAGCAGAGGTAGAAGTGAGAAATAAGGGTAATATTAGCAGGCACATGTCAGTTAATTCGATAGAATAAAAGCAACAAGAGGGCTGTATAAGCCCTGTGAAGCGATAGATAAGTCTAAATGCTGTTGCTAAATCCCCTCACTTGCCCCCCACTCACTCACTTGTTCTCGAGGACGATGTCCGGCAGCCACACCAGGTCAGATGAGACCCGCAGCTCTTTGTTGTATTCCTCTTTGCTGAAGTTCAGCCGATAGTCCATCCATTGCTGAGGCCAGGAGGGGAAGGAGGTGGAGGTGACCCTCTCTCCGCAGGGCAGATCACCACCACCCTGGGAGCCCCTGCCAAGGGGGGTGGGGCTGGAAGAGGCCTGGAAGGTCAAATGCCAGGAGGACTGCCTGGGTGGGAAAGGACGCCCCCCCACCCAGGGACCCCAAGCGGAAGGTGGCCAGTGGAGGTCCAGGATGGGCTGGTTCCTTGCCTGAGTGATCCAGACGTTGGTGGTCAGTGTCTCCTCTTTGGTGTTCTAGAGGGAGGGAGAGAATGAGGGGATGGGGAGGGAGGGAGGAAGGGAGGAAGGGGAAGGAAGGAAAGAAGGAAGGAAGGGAAGAAGGAAGGGAAGGGGGAGGGAGGGGAAGGAAGGAAAGAAGAGAATGGGAAAGAACATAGGAAAGAAGGAAGAGAGGGAGGGGAAGGAAGGGAAGAAAGAAGGAAAGGAAGAGGAAGGAAGGGAAGAGGGAGGAAGGAAGGAAAGAAGGAAGGAAGGAAGGAAGGAAGGAAAGAAGAGAATGGAAAAGAACATAGGAAAGAAGGAAGAGAGGGAGGGGAAGGAAGGAAAGAAGCAAGGAAGGGAAGAGGAAGGGAAGAGGAAGGAAGGAAAGAAGGAAGGAAGGAAGGAAGGAAGGAAGGAAGGAAGGAAAGAAGAGAATGGGAAAGAACATAGGAAAGAAGGAAGAGAGGGAGGGGAAGGAAAGAAGGAAGGGAAGAGGAAGGAAGGAAGGAAGGAAGGAAAGAAGGAAGGAAGAAAGGAAAGAAGAGAATGGGAAAGAACATAGGAAAGAAGGAAGAGAGGGAGGGGAAGGAAGGAAAGAGGGAGGAAGGAAGGAAAGAAGCGAGGAAGGGAAGAGGGAGGAAGGAAGGAAGGAAGGAAGGAAAGAAGAGAATGGGAAAGAATATAGGAAGGAAGGAAGGAAGACGATGCCTTTCCCTGCCCCTCAAACCCCTCGAGGCTCCCAGGGAAGCCTCCCCTGCCCTCCAGGACCCCCTACCAGTGAGATGAGGTTGGTGAGGGTCAGCTTCAAGGAGACCTGCAGCACTTCGCCCACCCTCTGGGCCGGCCAACGGGACTTGTCGTAGTTGGCAAAAAGACGGTTGTAGATCTCGAGCTCCTTGTTGCCCTCGGGGGACCCTGTGGCGGGCGGCAGGATGAGACCCTCACCCAGGGCCGCCCAGCCGAGCAGGAGCCCCAGCCAGAAGCCACGGGCCAGGCTGCCCGCTGCCTCCATGCCGGCCTGAGAGACTCTTTGCGGAGGGAGAAGAGTTATTTTGAGGCTGCTCCTGGCCTGGGGAGGAGGGGGCACCGGATATCCCCCCCCAAAGCATCAGAGGCATTTGCTTCCCAGACTCCGGACGGACGGGCCACCTGTTGGCACATGCCGGGCATTCGTGGTGGAGCAGCTGGGGACGAAGGGCACCCGTGAGCTGGAATCCTGGAATCCTGGGGGTCCTTTACTGGGAGGGGCCCACAAGCAAGCCTGGATGGGGGGGGCTGGACACAGCCCCTAAAGGCTCTGCCAACCGGTGGTCATGGCAAGGTGGATTGGGGGCCGAGAGAAACACTTCTGCCCCACTGCCCAGCATCGGCCCTCTTCATCCCCACAACGCGTGACGGCACCACTTAGAGTAACAACAGGGTCGGGTGGGTGGGGGGAGACCTTGGAGGTCTGTCCGGCCTCTCAATCCACCCAGCTCCTTCCCAAAACTCTCCAGCCATGGGGCAGCCCCAACTCTTGGGAGCCATTTGTGCCCCAAGAGGCAGGAAAGGAGGCAGGGGGGCCTCGAGCCGCGTGGGGGGTGGGGGGTGGGCTGTGAGATACGAATGTGTCCGGGGGCTGGAATGGAGCCAGGAGTGGCCTCTCACTTGGGGGGCACAGTGCTTAGAGTGCAGCATTACAAGCGACTTCTGGTAGCTGTAGTTCCCCAGTTCAAATCTCATCAGGTGGACTCAGCCTTCCATCCTTCCGGGGGGGGGGGGGTGTCAAATGAGGACCCAGATTGTTGGGGGCCAGAGGCTCACTCTCTGCAAACTGCTTAGAGGGGGCTGTCAAAGCACTGTGAAGCAACATATAAGTCTAAGGGCTACTGCTGTTGCCATGGAGGCCATTAGGGGCTTGGCCTGATCCTGAGAGGTCCCTTCTATGGGGTCCGAACCTTTGCCGGATGCCCTGGCCCCCAGTTTGGCAGCAGCCCTATTCATTCACTCGTTCGTTCGTTTGTCCATGCGATTGATTGATTGATTGATTGATTGATTGATTGATATGCCGCCCCTCTCTGAGGCCTCGGAGCAGCTCACAACGTATAAGGGGACAATATAGCATCCGAATTCCAATTCTTTTAAGTTAATAATATAAAAACCTAAAACCATTGAGAAACTATCATTCCCATTCAATCAACTAGCTCGGAATACATTTGTCAGTCGGGGGGGTCAAAGATCTCAGGGCCCCAACCCTGGCAACATAGAGGGGTCTTCAGACTCTTGCAAAAGGCGAGGAGGGGGGGCAGGGCAGATCTCCGGGGGAGCTGATTCCAGAGGGGCCCCCCACAGAGAAGGCCCTTCCCCTAGACCCCGCCAGGCGACATTGTCCAGTTGATGGGACCTGGAGAAGGCTGACTCGGTGGGACCTGACCGGTCGTGGGGACTCGTGCAGCAGGAGGGGGTGTCCCGCCAGTGGTCTTGCAAGGAAGGTCTTGTTGCCAGGGAACCCCGGAGTCTCCGGGCAAAGCATTGCTGGGGGGCGGGGGGGAGGACAGAGATGAAGGGAAGGAAGGAAGGACTGGGCAGAGAGAGATAAAGCCCCATCCTTCCCCCCATGGCAGCTGGCCTTATCCGGCTCCTGTGGGGAGAGTCGGACGTGGCAATCACACACACACACTCCCACCCCACGGTGACTAAGCAGGGAGAGGCCCCACTGCCCTTCCTGAGTGTGCCCCACTTGGAAGCCCCTTCAGGGCTCATTGGCAGGCAGCACCAGCACCGCAGCACAGCCAGACTCAGGACCAGGGGGTCAGCCCATTGACGGGAAGTCAGAATCCAGCGTGAAGGGACGAGGCCAACCGAGAACACCTGCCTTGCGAGGTAAACTGCCTAGAACAAGGGCGGGCAGTGGGGGAGGTTCATGGGGGCAGAAATCAGACACGGAGGTTACAACCACAAAGCCAGAAATGGACTCCCGGTGGGTGCTTCAGGGGGGGCCAGAAAGGGGGGGCATTGTGGTCAGGCGGCAACTTTGCAGCTGTGCGCAACTAGGCAGGTTCTGGTGCTGAGCTGGAATCTGAGCGGGGGGGGGGGGCTTTGCCTGCTTGGAGGGCAGGGGGGCGAGTCCTATTTCTCCTCCGACCTTCAGGGGTGGCATTGCCAGGCCAAAGGGCAGGATGGGGGGCACTGGCCACCCTTGCTTAAAACCAGGGAGGGTCCCAGGAGGGTCCTAGGCAGCCTCTGGCCTCTCAGCCCTCCTAGCAGGCATGTCCATCTTCCGGGCACAGGGTCCCTCGCCCCCCCTGGCATTGCCGCTGGCCGGCTCGAAGGCATTTAAATAGTTTCAATGTCTCTGGAGATTCTCGGCCGTCTGGCTCATGGTGGTCAGCTGGATTCTCTGGCTTATCTCTGAATACGTTTTGCTCCTCATCCTTCTTCAGTTTTGGCCGGATGGCGGGGGAAGGGAGGGCAGCTGGTCATTTGGACCCTTTGAGAGAGTCGTTGAGGCTACTCGGAGGTTTATCTGAACCGTCAGGGACACCCAAGGGGGGGGTGCAAATGGGGTTTTTCCCGCCTTCTTGGAACTGTGGATTGTGCTACAGAGGCCGTGGCCAAGCAGAGGTCCAGCATCATGTGGTCTGGGCCGCGGGCGGGTTGTTTGCTTCCTCCTATCCCGCACGGCCACGAAGAATAAAATAAAATAAAAACACTAAAAAAGGAGATGCGCAGGAGGAACCCCCTCAAAAAAATATTTGTTTTTAAAAAAATCCAACGCCCTCCCCAAAAAATGGCAGTGCCCATAACCGGCACCAACAGAACCAGTTGCCAGAACAGTGCCAGAAACCGGCCTGCTGCGTGTGGCAGAAGGAACCCCCCCCCAATTTTTTTAAAATCCCAAAAAGAACCGGTTCTGTGACATCATCATGACATCACCAGTGGGTTTCTATTGGTTCTCGCAAACCGGTCCCACTCAGGAGGAACCCACCTCTGGTCTGGGCCAGGGCTGGATCTGGTTCTGCCACCGTTTTTTCAGAGCTTTGTGAAAAGGGAGGTTGCGCCACAGGAAACCACAGCCTCAACTGGGCCCAGTCTTAGTCCTGTGAATTGTTGGTGGGATTGTGGTGTTGCGGTCTAGGAGAGCTGACCATCCAGTCAGAGCTGGGGAAGCTTCTTGGGTGGGAGGCGAAAAGTCTTCAAAGAAAAAAAGAAAACCCAGCAAGTCCGGTTAGTTGACCCTTGAAAACTCCCCTTTGGGGTGAAGAGTTTAAAATTCCCCTTGGCTGAGCCGGAAAAGATAAAATCGGAACCGTTCCGCAAGGGGTGTGGTTGACTTAACCGAGATTCCTCTGAAATATTAAATCACCTCTAACCTGTTCAACCAGGTTGCTAATCCAGAAAAGGTTTTGGTTTTTTCAGGGTGAGAGCAGCCCCCTCCCCCCAGGAGATAGACCTTATTTCAAATGACAATCCTTGTGCAAAGATGGGAGGTTTCAGTCACTTTATGGGGTTCAGATGCGGACCCCAGCCTCATTTGGCTGTGGAGCTCCATTGAGCTGTTTACAAGCCCTCAAATAGCAGCAGCCAGAAGGCCGAAGCCCTTGGACATGCACCGCCTCACAGCCCTCTCTAAGCGGTTTAGATAGCCAGCCAATTTTACCAACCTCAGGGGGATGGAAGGCTGAGTCCACCTTGAGCCGGTCAGAACTGAACTGCTGGCAGTCGGCAGAGTCAGCCTGTGCAATGGGCAAGAAAAACAAAAAGCACAGGTACCGCAGATGTGGTACCTTGGCCAAGAGTAGCAACTGTGAGAGGGACCTCAGAGTCCGAGTGACGTAGGAGCCAGCCATGGGCAGCCAACATAGTTCTAGGCTGCATCAGCAGAGGGAGAGAATCAAGGTCACGCGAAGGGTTAATACCACTATATAAGGCCTTGGTGAGGCCACACGTGGAATCCTGCGTTCAGTTTTGGTCACCACGATGCAAAAAGGATGCTGAGACTCTAAAAAAAAGTGCAGAGAAGAGCCACAAAGATGATTAGGGAACTGAAGGGCTAAAACACACTAAGAAGCGTTGCAGGGACTGGGACTGGCTAGTTGAATGCAAAGAAGAACCAGGGGAGGCATGATAAGGAGTCTTCCAGCATCTCAGGGGCTGCCACAAGGAAGATGGAGTCAATCTATTCTCCAAAGCACTTGAGGGCAGAAGAAGTGGCAATGGGTGGAAACTAAATCAGGGGAGAAGCAACTTAGAACTAATTTGTATGCCACCCTGAGTCTACAGAGAGGGGCAGCATACAAATCTAATAAATAATAACAATAATAACAATAATAATAATAATGAGAAACTTCCTGACATTCAGAACAATTAATCCATGGAACAGAAGTGAAGAATTCCCCAACACTGGAGGTTTTTAAGCAGAGGTTGGACAAGGCCTTTCTCTTAGGTTTTCCTGCCTAAGCAGGGGGTTGGACTAGAAGACCTCCAAGGTCCCTTCCAACTCTATCATTGTTGTTGTTGTTAATTCTGCCTTTTTAACCACTGTGCCACGATGGTTCTGGGACGTTAGATGTCTGGCTCCGGATTCAAACGCTCGGAGGACTCGGAGCGGCTTCCAACAAGCGATACAGTTTACAAATCCAATGTTTAAAAACAAAACACATTAAGAAACTCTTATTAAAAACAATCACAATCTCAACAAACCATGCATAAAATGAAACAGCCGGGGGAATCAATTTCCCCATTCCTGGAGACATAGGTGGGTTTTTAAGAGTTTGCGGAAGGCAAGGAGGGTGGGGGCAGTCCTAATCTCTGGGGGGAGCTGATTCCAGAGGGCCGGGGCCACCACAGAGAAAGCTCTGGGTCCCACTAAATGACATTGTTTTGTCGACGGAACCTGGAGAAGGTGGGACGTAATCGGCTGCTGGGATTCGTGTGGCAGAAGGCGATCCCGGAGGTATTCTGGTCCGATGCCGTGTAGGGGTTGCAATTCTCTACCAGCCTCTCTCCACCTCGGCGGCTTGAAGCTGGGTGGGCTTCAACTCTCAGCTGTGCCGAATTCTGGGAGTCCAAACCCACCCAGCCTGAAGCTACCGAGGCGGAGAGATGCTGCAACCTATAACATTTGATAGATATTGAATGCAGGTGTTCATAATTATGGGGCCAACTAGGGTTATTCAGCAACTGTTTTGACATCATGGTGCCCTTGGACCTGTTTTTAGCCACTGTTGCTTAGCCGCCGTTTCCGCCACTGAAAGCCACAAGACGCATTTGGAAGGTGTGGAAGTGGCTGAAACATGGACAGGGCGTGTGTGGTCCATGATTCCCTGGCCTTGAACCTCTTGAACTGCTGCCCCCAATAGCATCTGTTCTGGTTGCACCCAAATCGCCCTGCAACGTCCATTGGGAGGAATGGTTGGGGTGAAAGTCCATCTCTGGGGTCAACAGATGTCTTGCTACCAAATTTTTTACTACCACCCTGTGGGCGGGGCTTATGCATTTCCTTTCGACATCTTTCAGTGCAAATTGGGCAGTCTGGGGTGGAGCTCCACTGTGTTCCCTGCCCCACCCCCGGGCAGTAGCCCACCCCTGTGCATAATCCATCGCTTGTGGTTGAGATGTTCAGCATGGAGAGCAGTAAGCGGCTGCCCCCCCAAGGGTCAGTAAGAAGGATGGGGGGGGAGGGGTTGAGGAAGGAAAGGGATGCCCCAAACAAGCCCCCCCCCCAGCCATGGCAGGAAATATGCTGCCTGCTTTTCTGCTGTGTCAGTTCAGAATGAATGATAAGAGAGTTGTGGGCTCTCATTGCTGGTGAGAGCAACTGTAAGGCCAGCTGCCCCCTGCCCCCCACACCAGACCTTTGCCACGAGGGAGGGGCTGGTGGCCCAGAAGGAAGCACCAGGGCTCAGCCACTCCCTGGGAGTTGCCCCCTCCTTCCTGAGGGCTTCCAGGGACCCCAACCTTTCTGGCACCAGGGTTAGGCTTTGTGCATAGCCCAGATCCCACATGCATGCAGACAGCAAGAGCATTTAGATTTATAGCCTGGTCCACGGTGCTTTCACAGCACTCTCTCAGCGGTTCACAGAATCATCACATTTGCCCCGCTCACAATCTGGGTCCTCATTTGACCCCCCCTTGGAAGGACGGAAGGACGAGTCAATCTTGAGCCAGTGGTGGTGAGATTTGAACTGCTGAACTACAGCTAGCAGTTGTGTGAAGGAGCCTGCAGGGCTGCACTCTAACCAGCCCAGCCCTTCGCTTTGCTTACAGGCCCAGGACCACTATTGGTCCACAGTAGTACGAGGGAATGGGGGCCGTGGCTGCAAAGGATCTTCCTCAGCTGTGGGTCCCGGCCGTGGGGAGTCACTCTGTCTGGCCCTTCTCCTTGTGGGGGATGCGGGGGAGGGCAGCCATGTCAGCCGCCCAGCCGATCTCCCAACAATGTGGCTTGAATGCTTATTATTATCTTAGACCCCCGTGTGGCCTCCTTCCCACAGATGCTGCAGGGTCTGCTGGCCCCCCTCCTCCTCCTGGCCGCTGTGGTGTCAGCCATGCTGCCCCCCGAGCAGTGCAAGTCTGAGATGAACAAGATCAGGGACCTCCTGGAAGTGAGCTGCGTGGAAGCAGGCCTGACCAGCATCCCTGGTGAGCTGCCCAATGAGACAGGCATCCTGCTCCTCGCCTCCAACCGGCTGGTCAAGGTCGCCCTGGCCTCCTTCCAGCACATGCCACAGCTGACTGTGCTGGACTTGTCCAACAACAGCCTGAAAACCCTGGAGACCGGTGCCACACTGCCCAAACTCGAGCATCTGTATCTCTCCCATAACGGCCTGGAGAGCCTGACCTCTATCCAGGGGCTGCCCAGCCTGAAGTGCTTGGCTTTGGGGCACAACCAGCTCTCCCAGGTGTCCGAGGGGGCCTTCCAGGAGCTGGGGCAGCTGGAAGACCTGGAGTTGCAGGGCAACCGGCTGCATGGTCTGCCTGGCGCCGCCTTCGAAGGCCTGAAGAAACTGAATGACCTCGACCTGTCGGACAACCGCCTGGAGGAGCTGCCCCAAAAGCTGCTGGCCATGGTGCCCAGGCTGAAGATTCTGCGGCTGGAGAGGAACCGGCTGGAGCGCGTGCCTGACGGCTTCTTCTCGGGGGAAGAATATGGCTACATCTACCTGGTCGGGAACCCCTGGGTATGTGACTGCCGGCTGGATTACCTGCGCAAGTGGATCAACGAGAACGAGATCTATGTGTACACTCGCGTGACGGTGCAGAAGGGCGGCGTGGACGAGGAGATCACGGAGCAAGAGCCCCACAAAGTCCTCTGCCATGCGCCCGCCCAGGAGAAGGGCAAGGCTGTCATGAATTTCCAAGCTAGCTGCAGGGACCTCGGAGATGCCGATCATGAGGTGGAAGACGAGGGCCCTGCAGACAGCTGGACTACGCCCTCTCCAACCCCTCCCCCTTCAATGGCTGCTGCCCCCCTGACTCTACGGATGCAGGTAGCCTCCAGGCCCTCCTCACCCAGCCCAAGCACAGCCGTCAGCTCCACTGGCGCCGCTCTCACCACCACGGGAAGCACTTCAGCGCTCAGTTCTATGACACACTCCCCTACGACCACCAGCCCGGGTCCAGCCACCACTACCACCATCCTCACCACAACCGCAGCCTTTGTCACTTCCGGTGCCACTGCAGGCAGGTCAACTGCAACTTCTAATGACCCCGTGACAACCCCAAGACCCTCAAGCACCCATGTCCCAACCCAGCCAAACACCCATGTTCCTACCATGATGGCAACTTCTTCCACCCCACTTGCTCTCAGCCCCACTGCCTTGCTCACCACCCCACTTCCAAGCACCCCTCTGCCAACCGTAGCAGGGCATCCTCCAAGCTCCGTAGCCCTGGTCCCCTCCACCCCCACTCCCACCCATGTCAAAAGTTCACCCAGGATTTCTGCTCCCCTCCCCACCCGGGAAATTTCTCCCCCACCTCCCCCCAAGCCCTCTGCCCACTGTCTCTGCCCTGCCCTGCCCGTCAGGGTTCTCGGAGTGGCTGCTCGTAAGGGGTTCAATGTAGAGTGGATGTCCAGTTCATGTTGCCTCCTGCGCCTGGTGCTCTACATCGCCTGCCTGGCGCTTCTGGCCCTGCCAACCCTGGCTCTACTCTGCTGGCTGGCCTGGCTCCATCTCGGCTGGTACCGCCCGGCTCTGCGAGGGGCTCCAGGGTCCCGCCTGGCCAGGCTCCAGCAGTGGCAGGAAGGCCCCCACGAAGAATGGCAGCCGAGGTTTGCAGAAGCCCCACAACGCACCGCCGGGCCCCACATCTACCGTGTCTGCAAGAAGTTCCAGGTGGCCTCCTCCCGCCACGTCACCTGGCTGCTGGTCAGCCTGCCCGGCCCGGCTGGAAAATGGGCGAAAATGCAGGCCAGGCTGTCGTCCTACAGCTTGGACAGAGGCAAGGACACTCTGGGGGCCGTGAGGGTGAAATACGCCGCAGCCTCTTTATAAGGGCCAACTGACCCAGAAGATCAGAAGCCCCCATGTCCCTTTCAAGGGGGGGCCCATGGCCAGGATGCTTGCAATGCAGGGGAATTCAGTCCAGCTGGGGGGGGGCTAGACATGCATGAAAGACACCCACTTCCTCTCCCCAATGATACATCTAGGCAAGGGTCCTGAGCCCCACAATTCTTGCAAGAGTTTCCAGGCCTCCCCCATTGTTATCATCATCCTTGTGTCCTGTTGCTTTGGACTGCACCAGAGAGGATGCGGTTGCCTGTGTGCGCACAAGAGGTGGCGGGAGTGGACAGGGGTCCCTCTGGAGCCTGAGGTGGGGGTTTCTGCCGGTCTCTGCAGGGGACCAGGGCCACTGGGGGGTTGGGGAAGGGTCTGGCTGGGGGTGGGTGGGAGCGGCAGTCCCTGCCCCAACTCTGAGAAAGTCACAGGTGTCGTAGGGTGCAGGGACTGGGGAAGGACCCTCTGCCCAACAACCCAAAACCAGGAGGATGACCAACACCCCAGAAAAAAGAGGGACCGCACCCCGATTGTGCTTGTGTTGAAACACTCCACAGGGACTGCCAATCTTTCATGGTGCCCTGCCCAGGGGTCCCCCATCTCTTTCCGTGGGAGGGAGAAGAGGCAGCACACTCATCCCACAGGGAGGCCCCTGCCGAGACCCACAGCCTCCCTTCCCCACGCCACCCGGTCCCTCCCTGTCGCCTGGCATACAGGAAACCCCAAAGACTCGCACGCAAACTCCTTTTCAGAAATGCCGTAAATTAGCTTTGCTCCCACTAGAGGGCACTAGTCACCCACACAGCCAACAGAAACCAGCCCAGTTCCTTGAAGCAGGAAACCCCCCAAACTGACAGGCCTTTAGAAGACTCCTACTGGGGGGGGGGGGGGTCTTGCATGGGGTGCACGGAGGTCAGTGGACACCTGCAGCCACGTGTGGAGCACGCTGGGTATTTTGGAGCAGCCAGGTGCCTGTGGAAGCCCCCTCCCCAAGCCTGGGGTCCAGAGAACCAGTGCTTCCCCATAGCAGTGGGGGTTGGGAGCCGGAAGCCCCCTTTGGCCACAGTTGCTGGGTGCAGCCAGGAGGGGCTGAGCCAACGGGCAGGGGGTCCCTCTCTTCCTCGGCTTCCAGCCGGAATAAAACGTTTGCCTCGCAAGACCTGCTGCTGCCTCCACAGGTTCCTCCTCCTTCCGCCTTCGGGTCTCCAGATGGGTGGGCAGAACAATGTCCGGTGACCTCCCTCCCTGGCCAGAAATGGCTGTGACTTCTGTCCGTGACCTTCGCGGAGTGGAAACGCAGCCTTGCGCTGAGCTGCCCCATTGAGGATTGAGAGGGAGGACCCTCCCCCCAGGGCAACAAAGCCGACCCCTCCCCTCCTGACCCCCCCTCCCCCCCTTTCTCGCTGCACAGAAAGAGCCAGAGCCCCCACAGAGGGAGAATTTTGGTTCTTTATCGAGAGATGAAATGCCAAGGCCACCACTGATCCCTTGGGAGGGGGGAAGGGGAGGGGGGGGTCCCTTTTCCACAGAGAGGTCGGGGGGGGGGATTATATACAAATGCAAGCAAAAACTGCACGAGAGAGAGAAAAGAACCGAGTTGCGCACAGGAGCCGCCTGTCCTGCCTCTGCGCTGCTGGCGGCCACCGGAGAGTTGAGCCCCCCTGTGTGTGGAAGCGCCCCAAGCCCAGCCATGAAGGGGGGGAGGGGGGGGCGGCAAAAGCAGAGAGGGCTTCTGCCTGGGGGGTGGGAGAGGAGGAGGAGGGGGGGAAGGCGGCCCAGGCCTTGGGGGGGGGGTGCCCCCTGCCCAACCTGATGAGCTGGGCCGTTAAAGTGCTTCATTAGTGAATTACAATAAGTCGCCATTACAAAAGGAATAATTAAAGCAAAATATACACAGCTCTCAAGGTGGGAGAGAGGAGATTCCAGGTACACATCCAGGTGGAGCTCAACCTTGGGGGAGGGGGGCTGGCGGAGGGGGGGCGGGTGTGGGGAGGGCCCAGAGAAAGGCAGAAGGAACGGGAGATCCCCAGAAGGGAGTGGAAGTGGGTTTGTCTCGTCCTCTTCGTCCTCGTTTACCGCCCCTGGGGGGAGGGTCTTCCTCCAGTTCAAAACAGCCTCTCTGTATGGGGGTGGGGGGTCACAAGGGAGGGGCTGTGACTGAGACCCCCCTCCCCCCACCTCCCTGGGGGATAGGGAAGTGGGGGGAAGCCGGCCTGGTGGTTGGAAGAGGTGGGTGTGGGCAGCGGGGGTCTCCTTAGCTCTCCCCCCTTAGGAGGGGAGACTTAGCTCATCTGGAGGGCTGAAAGAAGCCCCCCCCTTTAGAAGCGGACCCTCCCCTGGGCTTTCTAGAGCCCCCTAAGGAGGGGAGACTTAGCTAAGCCTAAGCCCCCCCTCCGCAGAAGCTGCTGCCCACCCACCCTCCCCTGGGCCTTCTGGAGCCGGGTGGGGCCGAACCGGACGGGGGGGGGTCCTTCCTTCACCAGTTCATGATGCAGTTGCGGTTGAGGGTCATGAAGTAGACTTGGCTGCTGCCGCCCGAGCGCACCGAGGCGAAGAACACCTGCAGAGGGGGAGGGGCGGCGGGTGAGAGAAGGCGGGCCCGGGGGAGGGGAGAGGGCGGCCCCCACCTGGCCCTGCAGGGCAAGCAAGAGCCTCCCCCCTCCTCATGTGGGGGGGTCCTGGCCGGGCTCAGCGCCCCCCCACAGGACCCACCTTGTCGTTGCGTTCGCACAGGAACTTCAGCCGCTGTGCCCGCTTGTGCATGAAGACGCCGTCCAGGTGCCCGGTCTCCACCGAGCGGATCTCAATGGCCTTCTCGCCCCAGCCCATGATCTGGTTGGAGCAGATGTACGCTGGGGAGGGAAAGGGGGGGAGAGCGGCTCCGGTGATGCTCAACAGCCCAGGGTGGGGGGTGGGGAGTCAACGGTCTTATGCCAGCAGCCCCCCCCCCCCCCCGAGAGAGGCGCCATGCAATGGAACAAATATTTCAGGAAAGATCAGATTCAGCCGAGTGGGGCAATCTACAGGGCTGCATTTGGCAGAGCTGATTGGGTGGGGGGCGATAAGTGGCTGTGTCCTGGGGGCGGGAGGGGCAGAAAAGACGGGGGACGAGGCAGGGGGGAGGCAGAGGGGGCGCAAAGCACCTCCGGTTGCGCTCCCGCACTTCTTGGGGCTGCTCACCGCCTGGCCCAGCTTCACGGACCACGACTGCAGAGCGAAGGGCCCCCAAGCGACGTCTCTAACCTGGCAGGCCCTCCAGTTGGGGCATTTGTGCTGGGATTTTCCGTAGCCCCCGTCCCAGCCCAACCCCCCCGACAAAGCTCACCGACAGAGGTGGGCATCTCTCCCCACTGGAGGACCACGTCCTTGATGATGCGGCCGAAGGTGTTGACGTAGACGCCCTCGTCCTCGTAGCACAGGAGCATCTCCATCCCGTCCGTGTTGGGCAGGAAGACAATGGCGTGTGGGGTGATCTGGGACTGGATCTGCGGGCCCAGAAGGAGCAACCGACATCTCCACCTGGCCTCGGGCAAGGCAGCGGGGGCGGGGGGCAGAAACAGGGACTGGACTCTTCTGAAGGGCTCTTGCCCACACTCACGTGGACCGGGATGTAGATGTCGTAGTTGTTCCCCGAATCCACGTCAATGGCGTGGAAGCCGGCACAGGAGCCGTAGATGACCTTCAGCCGCTGGCCTTCCTCCACGGTCAGCTCCACCAGCAGCGGCCGATGCGGCAGGTCTGCGAAGGACTGCAGGGCACCCACAGGGCAGAGGGAGGATTTTGATTACTCAGCAAAGCAGCCTGGGGATGTTTGCAAAGGGCACCCCCAGCCCCTCTGCCCACCGCCTGGTACCTTGAAGGCCATGAACTTGTGGTAAGGCTTGGGGGCCCAGGCGTAGACCTCCACAGAGCTCTTCAGCGCAATGACCAGGAACTTGATCCGCTCGTACTTCACTGCAAGTGACAGTGAGCCCTATTAGGGCCAGACCCACAGGGGGACTCTTTGCACTCCCCCCAACTGTCCCTGTTGCTTAGAGGGCAGCAGGGATCAGGGGTCTCTCTCCACTGTAGGATACGGGGTTTTTTTCTTGAGGGAAGGCCGCCTGTCAAGCTGCTGCAGGATCTATGGAAGATTGTAGGAACTTGGGAGGGGTGAATACCAGGAGGGAACAGATGCCACCACCGGGCCCCAAGTGAGGAAAGGTCTGCCACGCTGGCACAATCCGAGTGGGCAAGGAGAGAAGTTTCTGGGTGAGTGGGTGGGGACAAGGGATGTGAACTTTCAACCAGGTGGGAAACTCAGGTGGCTCCGGCAATAAATTGGACCGTTGAGAAGCACTTTTGACTCGGACTCTGATTTAGTTCGGATGCTACGTGGACCCTTGACACCCGGGAATGAATTGAGCATCTGTTCCTGACAAACGCCCCCCCCCCAGCTGCATCTCCTTTAAACTCCATCCCCAGGTGTGCCTCAGATTCAGGCTTCCCGGCGCAGGTGCCAGGATGGCTCCGGCAATGAATCGGAGCGTTGAGGAGCATTTTTGATTTTGAGACTCTGATTTAGTTCGGACGTTATCTGGACCCTCGACACCTGATGCCCTTCACATTGAGTCCCCAACAAGGCGCCTTTTGCCAACCCTGTAACCCTGTAACCCAGCCCCCTGCTCACCCACACGGTAGTGAATGCAGCCCTCCATGTCGCCCACGGTGGTCCAGCCCTGCTTCTTCTCCACTTCGGGGTCGTTGTGCAAAATCTTGTTACGCAGCCAGGAGAGGTAATAGACGCGCAGCTTGTTCCTCTTTCCTAGAGAGGAAGGGAAGAATACCGGAAGGGGTCACGGCGAGGAAGGGGAAGTGAGGGCCTGACAGGGTTCCCCGTCTCACGCCCCTGACCTGAGATGGTGGTCAAGAGGTTGAGACCCTCCAGGACGTCCATCTGTTGGAAGCGTCGCCGGTTGATGAGGCTGTACACCTTGCCCTGCCCACTGCGGTCCAGCAGCATCAGCCCGTTCTCGGTGCCCACCAGCAAGTTGACCCCTGCGGGGGAAGGAGATGAGCGTCCTGCCCCGTCAGCTCCCCTCCCCCCCCACCGTCCGGCTCTCACCCCAGAGGGCCGCGCAGAGGATCTCCGAGTTGAAGCGCTTCTTGTACTTGCGGATCTCTGGCGTGTCGCTGTGGGGCCGCGTATTGGTGGGGTTGACGTTGACCACGGAACCCTTCCGGGCCTCCAGCTGCAGCTGCTCCAGCCGCCCAGGGTCGAACGCTGCCAGCCAGGGGGGCCAAGGGGAAAAGCTCAGCGGGTCCCCAGTGGAGGGCCGTCCACCCACCCACCCATCCACGGGGCAGGTGGCCCTGGACAGGTCATTGATGGTGGGTTTTGTGGCCAGGCAGCTGCCCGAGGTCCTCAGCTGAGACACCTCAGGGTACACATGGAGCGGAAACTACCAGGGAGACCTACCAGCCAGCGGGCACAGGCCTTTCACGGCCGTTCAGGCACCGAGCCCGCCCTTCAGCGCTCCGGCAGATCCAGAAGGAATCCCTGGTCAGCCTGGCCCGAGTGGCCCAAGCAGCCCCCTCTTCTCCCTGCCCAGGAAGCCCCTCCGCCACCACTCACCAGTGATGGGAATGGTGTCTCCTCCGCCAGGGGAGCTTTGGTAGATGCCCAGGTCCACAAACATGGTGAAGGAGCTCTTGCCAGGGGCCTTGACAAGCCCCCGCGACTGGTACTGCAGGCAGGAGAGGGGAGGGGGAAGACGGCAAGTGTGTGTGTGTGTGTGTGAGAGAGAGACAGTGGCGCTCCCAGAGGGCAGAGCAGCTCACACGCCCTGCACACAATTGCCCGTGACCCTGGGGGCAGCTGATGCCATGGGCCCCAGCCAGAGCCCCTGTGAGGCCATGACTGTGACAGGTGAACCGTGGCTCTGCCCCTCCCGCAGCCCCTGGGAGGGGGCCCCTCCCCACTCACGTCAGTGGCCGCGTCCTTGGCGGGGGAGGAGGACCCGTTGCTGCTTTTGGCTTCAGTGGGCGAGTGACTGGGCTGGACCACGTCAGGCAAGTTGGTGTAGCCGTTGCTGTCACTGTGCAGAAGGCCACGTTCCTCCTCGGGGGTCTGGGGGGGGGGGGGAGAAATAGGGGTCGGGCCAAACGTGCGGTATCCCCCTCACCTCCCTGACCAACAAGGACCGGACGCCCACTGCCTGCAGCACAGTGAATGTCGTGACCAGCAGTCGTGTCCTGTTCAGCTGCGGGAAGGGCCTTGGGGTGGGGGGAGAAGAGGAAGAAGGCCGCCCTGGCTGGTCAGGTGGGATCGTCAGAAGACTGACCAGGTTTCATCCAAGTGGCGGCTCCTCTGGCTGCCTGTCCGGCTGGGTCTGCCTGAAGGGCAGGGGGCCGAGGAGGCTGCCCACGGGCGCTCCTTGAGCAGGACAAAATTCGGGTGGGTGCCGCTGATGAAAGGGCGTGAAAGCGCTGGAAGGGCCCAACCCCTGCCCCTCCCCCCCGGCTGCCCAGAACGTGGCTGTGAGAGGAGAGTGAGGGGTCCGAGGTTGGGGGGCACGGCTGGCCCCCGGCTCACCCTCTGTACCAGCATGGTGCCCTCGCCGTAGGAGCTCTCGGAGCCCCCGCTGCCGCCCGTCAAGTCCTCCACATCGTGGACCACCATGGTGCTGACCGAGTCCGTGTCGCCATCCCTGCAGGGGCGAAAGCCAGCTGGAGCCTCAGGGAGGGGCCGGAAGAGACCCAGGGGAAGGCCGAGCGCCCCCCAGCACCTCACCTGGCCCCAGGAGTGCTCGTGCCGGGCTCGGAGCGCTCCCCGTCGCCCCCCTCCTCGTCCTCGTCCTCGTCCTCCTCGCTGGAGTCCACCTCTTCGCTGGAGGACGAGTAGTCGAGGGCCTTCTTGAGCGGCTTGGGGGCCGCCTCCTCCGGACGCTCCTTCAACAGGACGAAATTCTAGGGGGGGAGGGAGGGTCCGCCCATTGATAAAAGGGCAAGACCTTTGGGGGTGCTGGGAGGGCCCAATCCCCCCCCCCCAGTTGCCAAGAATGTGGCTGCGAGAACAGAGGATACAACCGCCCCTCTGTGTTGTGGGGGGCAGGAACAGGGGCGCGGCTGGCTGCCCCCTCCTCCCCAGCACCCCCGGGACCCCTTCCCAGCAGGACGAAGGACACAAAGGAGAGAAGAAGGGGGGGGGCAGGCTGGAAGGGAGGGAAATAAAGTGGGGACTGGGGAGGGGGCAGCAGGTGTGTGTGTAGGGGGGGAGGGAGGGGGCACTAACCTCACCAATTGCCCGCTTATAGCTCTGAGTCATGCAGAAGGAAAAAGAAAGAGAGAAAGAAAGAGAGAGGGAAAGAAAGAGAGAAAGGGGAGGGAGAGGAAAATATTAGGCTGCCCCTGGGACATAGCCTGCCCCCCACCTCCCCCCCAAGCCCCCCTTCTGCATTTCCACCCCTTCTTGGCACAACCCCCCCAATTCCTCTGGCTGCCCCAGGCCCCCTCCCATCTGGGGGGGGGGCTTTCCTGGCAGGGCTGCTCCTTGGGGGCCCTTGCCTGCCCTCCCCCTCCTAAGCCCCTCCCTCCTCTTGCTACTCACTGCTGGCCGCCCCGGCCGCGAGCGATGGTCCTCCGCTTTGGCCTTCCTCCCTTGGGGCAGGATGGGGGACCCTTCCAGCTTCAGGGGGGCTGCAGGAGAGACGGGGGAGGCAGGGTGGAAGGGAGGTCAGGTTGGGCCTCCGGGAGGCTGACCCAATGACCCAAAGTCCCCTATTTCAAGGTAAAAAAAGTCACTCTATATTGGCATAAGCAGCACACAAGGAAAAGCGGATTTGAAGGGCAAGAAAAAGGGAGCTGTTGTTTCTCTATCGGAACTCGGCCTAATTGGTTATTGATAACAGAGTCTATTGACCATTCAAGAGAATAAAGCAGCTGACCGGAATGTCGGACACAAACCACCCAGGAGTGAATGTCTTTCATTGAGGCAGGAATCGTGTTTCTGGAGCCTTTTTCAAGCACCCCCCACTCTAAAACCTCTTCCATTGAACGGCGTTGAAACCCCCACACCCAATTACCCAAAATCCTTTGCCTTTATTCTGCCTGGAAGTGACATCACACCCCAGAGAGGATAAGGCTGTACGCTTATTTCCTTTTACTATGCAAGTATTACTATTATTACTATTATTAATTATGAATTAGATTTGCATGCTGGCTCCCCCATTGTCCTCTCGCCTTTTCAATGACCTTCAATAACCTCCTATATATAGCGAGGGTCCATCCGCTGACTATCCACTCTCCTGTCTTCCTCACCCTCTGACTGGGGCCACTCCCCCATTGTCACTTCAGCCCCCTCTAGTGGTTCCTCGGGTTCACGCAGGTCACTTTCTCCCTCACTCTCTCTCGCTCTCTGCTACCCCCCTGGCCCAGGGTGCAGAGGGGCCTGGCTCATCCCCCCCAGAGGTGGACATGGGGGGCTCACAACAGGCACAGCCAGGGGGCACGAAGGGGGAAGAAACCACGCAATGGATGGGAAGAATTGCCCAGCGCTCTTTCGGGGTCCTGCGCCATACACCCCCCCCCGGGCCCCCCTCCAAGACACCGTCCCCCAGTCTCGCCCCACCTGGCACGCGGTTGCGCTCCAGGGATCCGGCCTGAGGCAGGTTGGCGGCCGCTGACTGCAGCAGGCTGTCCCCTCGCTCCCAGCCGGGGTCGCTCCTCCGGAGATCGGGGTTGCTGCCAGAAAGGAGGGAGACGCTGTGCTCAGACCGGCGTCCCCAGCCCCCCCCCCGGCCCAGCAGTGGCGGCAGCAGCAGCAGTAGCAGCGGGGGCCTTTGAGCCCCTCCCCAGGCAGGAGAAACACCAGCAAGCCAACCAGCAGCCTCGGCAGCGGAAGATCCATTACCTACTGGTGTTTGGCCCGGGAGGGGTCCGGCCGGCAGGTACGGGGAGAGGAGGGGCCGGCAAAGGGTTCCCCCCCTGGGGGCCCCCTCTCCAGCCGGCTCTGCATGTGGATGTGCCACGCAGACTTGCTACGGGGCCTGTGGAGGGGAGCACAAGGCGTCATGGGCTGCCTGGGGCAGGGAGGGATCCAGAGGCCCCTTCTGCCTCCGTGGCCGGGGGGGGGGGGGGGTGAGCTCCCGAGCCCTCCAGCCCCACGCCTGCCCTTCCCCCCTCTGAAGCTGGGTCTCTCTCCAGCTGCCTCCCACCCAACCACGGGGCAATGCCTCCCAGCTGCCCACGACTGGCTTCTGCCGCCCAGTCCGACTTTCTCCCGCAGCCTGTCCAGGGGAGGGGAGGGGAGGGACCCCACCAGAGGCTTGATGGGCATCCGGGGGGCGGGATTCCGAGCAAGGGGCTTCTGGCCTCCCCTCCCACTCCCCCACTCCCAATAGGAACGTCAGAGGCAGGACTACCCACCTGGCTCGGACAGCGTGGACCGGCCGTGTGCTGCTGCTTCTGCTGGTCACACCGCTGGTGTTGAGGGCGGTTGCTATGGAGGACGTCCGCTGGGGCACCTGGGGAAAAGGAAAGGATGAGGGGGGGGGGTGTTTCCCTGCTGAACGGCATCATTCCACCCCCTTCCTCTGGGCCGCCCTTCTCTGCCCCCCAGGGTGCCCCCTCACGCGACCACCAGGGCTCACGGCCAGCCCTGCCCAGGCGACAGGAAGGGGGATGAGGCAGGGGGTGTCGAGGATCCATGGTGGGGGTCTCTCCCCCCCAAGTCCTTACGGCCGTCCACCCGTCCCCCAACAGATTACCTGGGGCGGGGCATTGGGGTCCATTTTGACCCAAGGTCCTCGCTGGTCAGCGTTGGGCCGGGACGGCTGTGGGGCAGGCCCCTCAGAGGTGGGGTCAGAGTTCTGCCGGATCATGCCCCCGCGAGGAGGGGGCGGGGCGGAGGAGGCGGAGTCATGGACAGGGAAGGCAGCCATGTCCTTGCTGGGCTGGTCCTGCAGCGACTGGGAGCGAGGGACGGGGGCAGCGTATGGTTTGAGCGGGACGCGGTGGGCCAGGTGGCTCTGTGGAGGGAGAGGCCGTGCGCAGGGGTCACAACCCAACCCCTCCCACACTCTCTGGGCCGGGGTGTGCGTGTGTGTGCATGTGTCTCCCCAGGGCTCTCTTCTCTGGAGGCACACGGGGGGGGGGGTCCCAGCCTCCTGCTCTGGCCACTGGCAGGGGGCGAGGGGGGGCAGCTGATGGGAGAAGCAGCCGATGGGAGAAGCAGCTGGGATAGCGGCGTGGGGAGGGGGGGAGATGGTGGGGGAGGGAGGGAGAGGGAGGGAGGGGGCCCACCTTGTGCTGCCCCTCCTGGGGCTCGACAGGGCGCTGCATGGGGGGCGTCTGCGAGGACGAAGTGAGGGACCCCGACTCGGCACAGGGCTGGGGGGCCGCATCCGGCCCGGGGGCTCCCAGCTTGGCCTTGGCTGCCGGCGACGGAGAGCTCTCCTTGTTGACCCGCTCCTCCACCTGCCGGGGGTGTGTGCGAAACTGAGCCGGCCTGCCCACTGCGCCCCCCCCCGTGCCCCCCCGTCCCTTCCTGCCCAGGACAAGGGCTGAGGGGAGGTACCTCGCGGGCCCAGGGGGGCTTCTCGGGGGCGGCTGCGCTGCTGCGGCTGTGGTGGTAGAGGGGCTTCGGCGGCGGCTGCTGCTGCTGCTGCTGCTGCAGGGACTTGAGGTAGGCGTGTTCCTGCTGGAGCTGCCTCTGCAGACGCTCCGACTGACGCTGCTCCTCCAGCTGCTTCCGCTTGTACTCCTGCAGGGGCCAGGAGGGGAGGGTTGCTGGGGCTGGGTATGGGGGGCGAGGGCTGTGGCTGCCCAGCCCGGCAGGCATCGTCCTCCCTTGACCGCCACCCCGGCCGGCCGGCCTCACCAGCAGCAGGGCCTGTTCCTGCAGGAGCTGCTGCTGCAGGATCTCCAACTGCCTCTGCTCCTCCTCCAGCTTGTGCCTGATGTACTCCTGGTGGGGAGGGGGTGGAGGGGGAAGTGAGGAAGGGCCGCAGCAGCACAGCCCCCTTGCCTCCTGCAGAGAAGCAGGGAGGCCCCACTGGCAATCCCCTCCCCTACCTGTTCCCGCTCCGCCTGCCGGCGCTCCTCCTCCCGGCGCATCACTTGCAGGTCCTCCAGGCGCCGTTGGTGCTCTTTGCCCTGGAGCTTCCGCTGCTCCCGCTCTCGCCGTTGCTGCTGCAGACGGACAGACAGGGCGACGCGGGTGGCTCAGTGGGCACAGAGGGCCAGGCTCTCGACACTGCCAGGGCCAGCTCTGGGATGTGCCTCACCTCTTCCACCCGCCGTCGCTCTTCCTTCTGTTCCTCGATGCGCCGCTGGCGCTGGTGCAGCAGGTGCTTGATGTGGGCCTCGGAGTCGCGGTGCTGGGCAGCCAGCTGTTGCTGCAGCTTCAGAGCCTCCGAGTTGCTCTTGTTCTCCTGCTGCAGCCGCAGGAATTCCCTCCTCAGGGTGGACTCCCCCGGGACGTTCATGATGGAGCTGTGGGCCGGGGAGGAGTAGAGGGGGGAGGGGGGCTTAGCCAGCTGCCAACAGGCATGGGGCTGCCCAGTGAGGGTCAGAAGTAGCGGGCTCCACCCTCTGCGCTCCGTACCTCGGCTCTCCTTCCTCACCGCGCCCATCGTCCTCTTCCTCGCTGCCGCTGTACTCGTACTCCGTCTCGTCTGCCGGAGGGAATAGCAAGGGGTGGCCCAGTGCGGACCCAGACACCCCCCCGGACCCCACCCACCCTGGGCCTGCAGTCAGCCCCTCCCACCTCACTTACCCTTCTCCCCCCTCTTCTTGCGGGTGCGGTCAATGTGGTCCTTGAGCTGGATGCGGACCTGCCGCTCGGTGGGCTGGTCGCGGATAAAAGGGAACTTGAGCAGCTGCTCCGTGGGAGGCCGGTTGGGGTAGGCTTTGATCAGGCAGTTGTCAATGAAGTCAATGAACTTCTTGGACCTGACCCATGGCGGGAGGAACGGGCTGTGGTTGCACTGCTCCCCAACACCAACACCCCATGGCCCGAGGGGCAGGCTGGCACCCGCGAGCCCAACCCGGCCATTCCCAGAGTCCGAGAGCAAGTGGGGCGGCCCTGCTGGAAGGCTCTTGGCCTGACCCTGTGGCGACAGAGGCCTCCCCCTGCCACAGGTGGCACTCCCCCACCCCTTCAGGACCGTGCCCCGTCCACTGCCCACAGGGAGGACGTACCACTTCTTGGACTTCAGCTTGGGCGGAGGGTTGCGTGGAATGAGGAAGAGCGCACGCATGGGGTGCATGTCGCACAGGGCTGCAAGAGGAGGAGAGGTGAGCAGAGCCGGGGCTGACGGGACCCGTCCCTCCCTAGAGAATCCCCTGCCCCAATATGCCGATGCGGGCACTCACGGGGGGCCCCTTCGGCCATCTCAATGGCAGTTATCCCCAGGGACCAGATGTCGCTCTGCAGAGAGGGAAGAGGAGGGAGGGGGAGAGAGAGGGGGGATATCAGACCTGCTCCAATTTGCTCCTGTCGTTAAGAGAGACCCTCGACTCCACTCGTAGCGAAAGGCAGGCCGCCACAGGTATAGACCCAAGGGGTTCACAGTACGGCAAAGCCACAGCTGAAGCTCGCGCACCAAACTTCCCTGCTTTCTCTTCTCACAGCTCCTCCTCTCCTTCCTACTCCCTTATTGTCCAACTAGATCTCAATACACTGTTGAGGGTCTGGCAGGTGAGTTCCAGCTTTGACCTCAAGGTGGTGAGCCTCCTCCTACCCCACCCTGGGCCTCTCTCGCTTGGGGGTTCCGTGAGACCTACTCTGTAGTCATACGTGGCGTCGGGGTTTTCATCGCAGGCGATCACCTCCGGCGCCATCCAGTAAGGGGTACCAATGAACGTGTTCCGACGCCCCACCGTGCGGTCCAGCTGGGCACTGACCCCAAAGTCAACTGCAGAAAGCCAGAGATATAACAAGAGCCGCTTCATCCACGGGACCCCACAATTCCTAGGAGCCCCCTGCGAGGAGCCCTGTTGGGTGAGACCCCAGCCCAACGAGGCTCTCCTCTCCCGGAGGGCCCATTGGGGGGCTGCAGGGGCCCCCAACAGTCCAGAAATCTGCAGGAGGCCAGATGAGGGGGGAAGCGTGTCCAACTGGCTGGTCTCCAGGCCACGGCGACCACCACAGTGCGACGCAGACGAACCGAGGGAGCTGGGTGCCTGCTGCCTGACTGGAGGCTGGTCTGCCTCGGTTTCCTGGCTGGCAGGAGCCACAACACCAAGGCCAAGGAAGGGGGAGGAGGGTTGGTGTGATTGTTCGTGTGGCCCTCGAAGGTCAGGTTCCCTGGGGCTCCACCCGAGGCTCCCAAGACCTGGCAGAGGCTTTGCCCACTTACACCCTCCGTCAGGTTGAGGGTGGCCAGCCAACGCCTAGACCCGTGATGGCGAACCTATGGCACACCTGCCACAGGGGCACGCAGAGATGTATGTGGGGCACGCCAGGCTTTGTCCTGTGTGTGTACTGGCCAGCGGATCTCTGGCCTTCCAAAGGGGGGAGGGGGCCTCCAGAGTCTGCGGATGGCGAAAAACGGACACAGGTTATACCTTAGTTCAGAGACAAACTTCCGGTAGGCCTGTTAGACCGTTTTGTACCCTCCACAGGCTTCAGGAAATGGCCCAACAGGCCTATGGGACACCCAAGGGCTTTAGCGAGGCCTCCGCGTATGCGTGCAGTAGTAGGGGGCGGTGGGGCTGTATGCGCACATGCACAAAGGGAGGGCATTGCATTTTGGGTGGGGGCACACGTGGGAATGCTATCGCGCGCATGTAGGCCCTTTTGACACCCGAGCAAAAAAAAGGTTTGTCGTCACTGATATCGGCAGTGCCAAAGGAGCCAAGCGGAGCCAAAACTGCTGCAGGAACGGAGGGCCCAGCGGTCAGCCAGCCTGATATGGTGGCATCAGCTCTCCGCAGAACGGGTGGGTCGGGGCCAAGGCTCTAAGCTGCACGGCGTGCGTGTGAGTAGAAAATGGCATGCAGCAGCGTCCAACTGCCGTGCCCCGTTCTGTAATATCAGAGGCTGCGCAGCTGCATGGCCGCACAACTGACTAGAGAATGGTGCGCAGCAGTTTCCAATCTTAGAGGGATCATTGGTTGGGGGCCTGTGAGCTTTTGGGGTCTGAAGGTTCCAGATTTTATCCTCCGCATGGGGCTCCCTTGGGGAAAAAGCCGGAACCTTCGGGGGTGTGAAATGACACATCCCTCTGTGTCTGTCTGTCTGTATGTATCTCTCTCTCTCTCTGAGCCCTGGTGGGACAATGGTTAGAGTGGAGCACTGCAGGCTCCTTCAGCTAACCACTAGCTATGCGCCAAGACAAATCCCTTAGGTGTCCAATCACACTTGACCAATAAAGAATTCAATTCTATTCTATAGTTCAGCAGTTCAGATCTCAGCCTTCTGTCCTTCTGACGTGGGTAAAATGAGGCCCCAGAGCGCTGGAGGCAAGGGGCTGGTTCTGCCCACTGATCAGAGGGGGCTGTCAGAGCTACGTCAAGCGGCATTTCAGTCTAAATGCTAACGCTGTCAACAGGGGCTCCAACACTAAGGTGAGCAATGCCTGGAAGCCAGAACAGAGGTAGAAGTGAGGAGCAAGCACAATATTAGCAGGCACATGTCAGTTAATTCAACAGAATAAAGGCAGGAATTGGCGGGAAAGATTAAGGGCTGAAAGACAGCATCATACAATGGTTACAGTGCAGCACTTGTAAACTATTTCAGCTGACTGAGAGCTGAAGTTCAGCAGTTCAAATCTCACCACTGGCTCAAGGTTGACTCAGCCGTCTGTCCTTCCGAGGAGGGGGGGCAAATAAGGACCCAGATTGTTGGGGGCAAATAGGCTGGGTCTTTAAACCGCTTAGAGAGGGCTGGAAAAGCACCACAAAGTGGAATACACGTGCTATAGTTGTTCCAGAGACCCCTCAGGGGAGTCCGCAGCCCACCTACCCAGCTTCACTTCGGCGTTCTCCGTCAGCAAAACGTTCTGGCCCTTGATGTCTCGGTGGATGACTTTGTGCGCGTGGAGGTGAGCCAGTCCCTGGGGGGGGGGGAAGAGGCGGGAGGTCACACTTTGTGCAAGTGGGGAGGGGGCCCATCTGGAAGATGCTCTCTGCCCCGGCCCCTCCCTCTTCCTCACCCGCAAGATCTCCCGGCAGATGTACGCGATGCAATCTTCCTTCAGCGCGTTGCCCTTCGTGTTCTTCACCAGATCCGTCACGGAACCTGCACCGCAAAACTCCATCACCAGCTGGGGGAAAAGGGGGCAGGGGAGGTCAGGGCTGCAAACGACGGGAGCTCGGTCGGCTGGCTGCTCTCGGGAAGCCCCCTCCCCTGGCCTCACCCAGAGCTGGTCGTCGTTCCCGGGGGGGCTCTTCTTCACAAAGGCCCCGTAGTAGGTGGCGATGTTGCGGTGGTGGGAGTACTTCTTCAGCATGTTGATCTCCTGCTTGATCTCCCCCTCTTCGTCCTTTCAGGGAGGGAGGGGAGGCCGGGTCAGAGGGGACAGCCCAGCCCCCCGCCCAGCGTGGGCCCGGCAATCCGTCCCCGCCCACCTTCCGTCCCCCAGACAGAGGCCTACCTCAGTAACGTCCATGACTTTGATGGCGGCCAACTGCCCGGTCTTAACATGGCGGCCCTGGCAGAGGAGGAAGAGGAGGGAGTCAGCCGGTGGCCCTCTGCCTCTCGAGGCAGCCTGCCCAGCCCTCCTTCCACCCTGGGGGTTGTTGTGAGCGCTCCGTCATGTCAGATCCTGAGGAGGATGAGGCAGGCCCCTCTGGATACCCCAGGCCAGGAAGCGAGAGAGAAAGTGACCTGCGTGAACCCGAGGGACCACTAGAGGGAGCTGCTGTGACAATGGGGGAGCGACCCCAGTCGGAGGATGAGGAAAGTCAGGGGATGGACCCTCGCTATAGGAGACTTCTGAGAAGGCGCGAGGAGTTGCAGAGTGAAAGGAAACAAGCGCACAGCCTTCTCCCCTTTGGGGTGCGATGCCGCTTCCAGGCATTTTGAGTAATTGGGTGTGGGGTTTCAACGCCGTTCCATGGAAGAGGTTTTAGAGTAGGGGGTGCTTGAAAAAGGCTTCAAAGACATGATTCCTGCCTCACTAAAAGACATTCACTCCTGGGTGGTTTGTGTCCGGGATTTCTGTGAGCTGGTTTATGCTCTTGAATGGGAAATGGACTCTGGAAGGCCATGAGGCCGAGCTGGCCCTTATCCCAGACTTAGAAACATAGAAGACTGACGGCAGAAAAAGACCTCATGGTCCATCTCGTCTGCCCTTATACTATTTCCTGTATTTTATCTTACAATGGATATATGTTTATCCCAGGCATGTTTAAATTCAGTTACTATGGATTTACCAACCACGTCTGCTGGAAGTTTGTTCCAAGGATCTACTACTCTTTCAGTAAAATAATATTTTCTCATGTGGCTTCTGATTTTCCCCCCAACTAACTTCAGATTGTGTCCCCTTGTTCTTGTGTTCACTTTCCTATTAAAAACACTTCCCTCCTGAAACTAATTTAACCCTTTAATATATTTAAATGTTTCGATCATGTCCCCCCTTTTCCTTCTGTCCTCCAGACTATACAGATTGAGTTCATGAAGTCTTTCCTGATACGTTTTATGCTTAAGACCTTCCACCATTCTTGTAGCCCGTCTTTGGACCCGTTCAATTTTGTCAATATCTTTTTGTAGGTGAGGTCTCCAGAATTGAACACAGTATTATTCCAAATGGGGTCTCACCAGCACTCTATATAAGGGGATCACAGTCTCCCTCTTCCTGCTTGTTATACCTCTAGCTATGCAGCCAAGCATCCTACTTGCTTTCCCTACCGCCTGACTGCACTGTTCACCCATTTTGAGGCTGTCAGAAATCACTACCCCTAAATCCTTCTCTTCTGAAGTTTTTGCTAACATAGAATTCCCAATGCAATACTCAGATTGAGGATTCCTTTTCCCCAAGTGCATTATTTTACATTTGGAAACATTAAACTGCAGTTTCCATTGCTTTGACCATTTATCTAGTAAAGCTAAATCATTTACCATATTACAGACGCCTCCAGGAATATCAACCCTATTGCCCACTTTAGAGTCATCGGCAATTAGGCAAACCTTCCCTACCAAACCTTCCCCTATGTCACTCACAAACATATTAAAAAGAATAGGACCCAGAACAGACCCTTGTGGCACACCGCTTGTAACCTGTCTCTGCTCAGAATACTTGCCATTAACAATAACTCTCTGATGTCTATGCTTCAGCCAGCTGCAAATCCATTGAACTATCCAGGGATTAAGTCCAATCTTCACTAATTTATCTATCAGCTCTTTATGTGGAACCGTATCAAAGGCTTTGCTGAAGTCCAGGTAGGCAATATCCACGGCACCACCTTTGTTGATGTTTCACTCTGGAGAGAGGGGTCACTCCCTTTTCCTTGCCATTCAAATGTGCTTTTAGTTGTGTGTTGCTTTTATCAATAAAGAGAGTGATTTTACCATGAAATACGGGACCTTTGAGTCGGGGGCCATGCACAGAACAGGGATCACCATGGGTTTAGCCCAGAAGCCTTGTGGAAAGCGTGGGCCCTCCTGGGCAGGGGGTACTCCTGCTCTGGTCCCCCACGGCCCGATCAACTGGCTCGATCTTGGAGGTGGCTGCTTGCAGCCCCCGGGCCTGCGTGGACCCCCCTGTACTGGGGGTCCCAAGAGCTGGTTCCGAGCTCCTCCTTTCCTCTTCCATCTGCCTGCCACTCCCAGGTCTTTTATCCACCCAACTGCCCGTTACTGACTCTGCTGCGGACAGCTTCTTGGGCTCAGCCGCACACAAGGATCAGCTGTTCTGGGCTCTGGCACTTTGGGCCACTAGAGGGAGCCGAGGAGCCCTCCTGGCCTGGCGCTCTGTTCCTGCTACCCACCACCAAGGCCGCCCCTCGCCATCCAGGAGGGGGCTCCGCCTCTTTCGGTGTGGATAGGATTGGCCGAGGCACCACTGGCACCGGGAAGGAGGCTGGCAGGGAGGGAGGGAGTCGCTCATGCCCTGGTCACCTCAAGGCTGGACTACTGCAACGCTCTCTACGTGGGGCTGACTTTGAAGAGTGTTCAGAGACTGCAAATCGGGGGCCCCCCCAGCCAAGCCCATGTGTCTCTCCAACACCCCAGACGGCACTGGCTGCCGATTGGTTCCTAGGCACAATTTAGTAATGGCCTATAAAGCCCCACATGGCATCGGGCCAGAATACTTGTGGGACCACCTGCTGCCGCACGAGCCCCAGTGACCGGTCAGGTCCCACAGAGTCGGCCTTCTCGGGGTCCTGTCAACTGGACAATGTCGCTTGGTGGACCCTAGGGGAAGAGCCTTCTCTGTGGGGGCCCCAGCCCTCTGGAATCAGCTCCCCTCCCGGAGATTCACACTGCCCCCACCCTCCTCGCCTTCTGCAAGAGCCTAAAGACCCCTCTGTGCCACCAGGCGTGGGGCCATTATATCTCAGGCCCTATGACCGTTGTCTGAATGGGTGTGGTTGATGTTAACCTATCTGGGGATTTTAGATTGTTTGATGTAATTAATTGGATTAACTACTGCATTCTGCTATTCTTTAGATGTTGTAAGGCGCCCCAGGTCCTTGGGGAGGGGCAGCATATATAGCCAATCAATCAATCAATCAAATATGCCCACCCAACCGGACCCCAGTCTGTGGGCACCATGGGAATCCTGCTGACACCAAGGCCAACCCCCCCCCCAATGTTTCTGGGCGGGGGGCAGAAAGTGGGAGGCGCCCCCTCCCCCAACCAGCACCGCTGGGCAGCCGCCATGCTCAGTTCCCCCCCCCACCAGTTGGAGGAGTTGGGCCACCAGGGGGCGATTTTCCAGAACAGCCCCCCCCCCTGCCCTCAGCCGCGTGCTGCCATTGTCTCCTGTGCCATGCAGCCTGGCGTGGGCAGCTGTTGCCTGGCAACCGCCTTCCGCTTCCTTTCAAGGGGACCAGCACCGAAAAGCCCCCCCCCTCCCCGGGAAGTGAGAAGAGAGCGATCTGGTACACCTCCCCCCTGCCCCCCCCACCTCCCTGGCACAGAAGGGGGGAGGGCTGCAGCCGGTCCCCAACCCCCCCATCTTCTCAACAGAGCCCCTCCCCTCCACCCCCATCACACACCGCCTGATGTCCCCCCCTGCAGAGCCCTTCATAGGGAGGGGGTGACTTGCTCATCTCTCCCCCACCCTCTATAAAGATGGGAGGGAGAAATTAGGCCTCCACAGGGTCTTGAGGCTGGGAGTCTGCTTCTGCCATGGGGGGCTGTCAGCGAGGGGGGGTCTCTCCCCCCACCCTCTGGCCCCCTGGACTGCTCAGTTGAGGCTGAAGGGGGGGGAGACCTCCTAGGTGACTTCCCCGCCCAGCTTCTTACAAGTGAGCCAGTCTGCACTCCCCCCCACCCCCCAATAACCAGGAGCCCCCTTCCTCTGGCCCCCTCGACCACAGCCCCCACCGGGCCCTTGATTCTGTCCTGGCATCCTGGGGGAAGCTGGGAGGGGGGAGGCTGCGCCATGGATGCTGGGAAGGGGCTCAGGACTTACAGGCAAGGAAGGCCCCCCAGGACCCCAGCAGGGCTCCTGCCTGCCCCCCCCCCCGGGGTCCCATGAAGAGGCCGTGAGCAGCCCCCCACCACCAGGCAGCCAAGGAGAGAAGTGGGGCACAACGGGTCCTTGGCACCAGACCGTCAGCAACCCGGACCGTGAAATGTCCCCCCCACCCCCGGTCACTCACCTTGTAGACCTGCCCGTAGGTCCCATTGCCCACCACTTCCACCAGCTCAAATATCCCGGCTGGATCCTGCGGAGGGAAGAAGGGGGCCGGTGAGAGCTGCCTGGAGGCCCACACAACGGGCCAGGGGAGGGTCTCGGGTGGGCCTGGGTCTGTGGGAGCCCCCCAAATGAAATGCCCATGGTGGCTGGCACCCTGGCACAAGACGTGGGTGGGGGTGGGTGGGTGGGTGTGCCAGGGGAGGCGAGACAGCGATGAGCTCCCTACGCAAGACCCCCTACCCGAGTCTTGGCTTAAGAGACCTGGCTAGTTCACAAGACCCCTGCCCCATACCCACCCACACCTGGGCTACCTGCAGAGGCCCCTCCTGTGTAGGGCCGACACACCTGAGCAAGTGAGGCCAGTTCTGGGCGGGGCTCAAAAGATGGGCTGGCCAGAAGCGGCCGGGCACCTCTGTTGCCCTAGAAGGGGGCTGCCCCAAAGCAGCCACTGTCTATCTCTCAGCCCCAAAGTTAGTTCTGCCCCCCCTCCACCTGGGCATCCCTCCACCCCCTGTCCTGCAACCCCAATTTTCCTCCCGCTGCACCTTGGCCCCGTTTCCTCCAGGCTCCGCTTGCCCCTCCCCATGGTCCCCCCCCTGCACAACTGCCCCACTTTTTTTCGGGCATCCTTGGCAGAGGAGCACTGCCTAAAATCTAGGGTAGCAGCAGCCGGCTATATCGGAGGGCTGGGTCCCCCAGGACTGGTATTAATAGCTCCTCATTAAAAGGGAGGGAGGGGGGCGGCTGGCGTGACCCCAATCCAGGCTCCCTGAAAAGGTGGGGCCGGGCCTCTCGCCCACTGCTGCAGATGAGGGGGGGGCGCCTGCGCAGCCACAGCCTGGCCCCATGCGCCCCCCCCACTTCAGGATGGGTGCTGGGCAGGAAGACGTAGAAATGAAACCTGAACTTTTTTGTTAGGAATAACAGGTGAAAATTGGGGGGGGGGGGCGGATGAATTGTTTCTAGCCCTCCACATAACGACAGCAGCGACAACAGCGCTTGCACAACGATGGAAAAGCAAAAGTGGCCCATGGAGGAAGAAAGAATCGAAATAAATCGCATCGTGCGCAGAAACGGAGAGTTCAGCCCAAGAAATAAAACAATACAGAGAAAAATACAAATATCAGGTAACAGGGGAACTGTCAAAATGTCAGAGAACCCGTCACAAGAACTGTCAAAATGTCAGAGAACCCGTCACAAGAACTGTCAAAATGTCAGAGAACCCGTCACACGAAGAAAGTCAGACGATGCACCAGAATAAGATCTTTGCTGAAACTCCGTGTAGACAGTATATATATATATATATATGTAAGTATAATTTATGTCACATTAGATTTGTACTACGGGCAGGTCACAAAAGGTCCAACTTTTATTTTAATGCTTTTTTCCTCCTTTTGTGTTTGATTGTTTGTGTTTTGTGTGTTTAAATAAAGTTCACTTTCATTATTATTATTATTATTATTATTATTATTTTCAAAAAAGAGAAGGCTGCTGGGCCTCGGGGCTGAGCAGGTGGGCTGGAAAGGGGGGGGCACGAGGGTCCCGTCGTGGCTGCTGGCTGTGGATCATGGGCCACGGAGAGACCCCCTGCGACCGATTAAGGGAGACAACCCCCCCTCCAGCTGGTCTATGGCCCAAGGGGTCTCCCCTCCCAGGACACAGATGGGATGGGGGGTGCCCCCTCTTCTGTACGGGAACCCCCACTGGAAGGGAGCCTTTCTGTGGGGTGCAGTGGCTTCTGTGACATCCCCCCTGAACCCACAACGCCAGCCCAGTACCCTCTGTCCTGGGGGGGGCATCAGGACAATGCAGTGGGGCTGATCCAGGCCCCAAGAAGGAAGAGAGCCCCCCCACCCCCCCACAAAGCCCAGGCCTCTCTGCAAAGTGGTTCATAAGACGCCCCCCCTTCCCCTGAGCCCCTCCCAAGGTAAAAGAGACCTAAAGCACAAGGGGGAGGGGAGGCTGAGGGTTATGTTGTGGGGGGGTGGAGGTGGGAGAGCTGGGGGGGGATGAAGGAAGACGGGGGGGGGGGGAAACATGGGCCCATGCCTAACATAGAGTGGTGGGGGGCTGGAAGCTCCTGGAGACAAGACAGAACCGCCCCTCCCACTTCGCCTGGGTCTCTGGCAGCCCCCCCCCCCCAAAAAAAATTCCTATGCAAGCAGACCTCCCACCCCCAGCAGCCCATAGACCCCTTCCAAGTCATCCAGGCCTTCTTGGGGGGGGGGGGGAATGACTCCCTGGCAGTCATCTTGGGCAGGGGGGGCAGAGGGAGGCGACCTTTGCTCCCCAAAGTGGGCAGGGCCAGATGCACACCCCCCCGGCCCTGCCACCCCCCCCCAGGCAAGCTCTCCTGGGCTGCCCCCTCCTCTCTTCCCAGGCTGGCTGCCCCTTCTGATATGGGGGGGGGGCTTTCCAGAGAGGCTGCTGATCATGCCGAGGGGGGGGGGAGAGCATGCCAGCCTCCGCCCCCACTGAGGCTGCCTTCGTTGCCATGGCAGCCTCCTTGAAATTGGGGGGGGGCAACTGAGGCTGGCCACTGGAGCTAGGCTGCCATAGGAAGAGCCCCATGAGGTCCCCCCCAGCCCCCTCCATTTTCCCATGGAGAGAAGGGAGGGGTGGGCTTCCCACCCGCCTGCCCCCCTCCGGCACCCCTGTGGGACCCTCCCAGCTCGGTCTCCAGGGAAGACCCCACAGATGCCCCCCAGGCCCTTGTTGCCAACCCCGGCCAGGCCCTTGGGGCGGGGGGTGGGGGAGAGGAAGGGAAGTCCCGCAAAGGTTGGGGGAGGGGAGGGAGAAGCCCCCTGGGAGTCCCAGCCGGCCTCATCCCCCCCACCCCCATTGCACCAGGAGCAGACAGAAGAAGGCCCTTCCGAGGGCCCTGCGAGGGAAACGTTCGGCCTGCGAGAGGCTCCCGGCAACGGTGCTTAGCTGCCCCGACCTCCAAACTCAGGGAAGGGAACGGGAGGGGAGGGAGGGAGAAAGAATGGAAGGAAGGAAGGAAGGAAGGAAGGAAGGAAGGAAGGGGGCTGGGGGAGAGAAGGGAGAGGGAGGGGACGGAAGAAGGCCTCCTTCACTTGGTGGGACAAACCGATGCCGACAGGGGCAGCCTTGTCCAGGAGGGTCAAGCCAGAGGGCACAAAGGGGCCCAGAGGAGCCCAACCCCCCCCGCCTGACCTGGGACTGGGCTCCCCCCCATTTGAGCCTCTTCCTAGTGGGGCCTCCCCCCCCCTCCCTCCCCCCACCAGGTGTTTATTCACCCCCCAGGCCGGGAGAGAGAGACGGAAAAGCCGGTCTGGCCAGGTCCACCCAGGTCGACAAAGGAAGGGGCCCCACCCTCCGTGGCACCTCAGGCGGGGGGGGGGAGCCCAAAACAAGACCAGCGGCCCTGTGGCAGCTGCCATTTCTGCCCCACCCCCCGGTCTGGCTCCCCTGCTGCCAACAAGGGGGTGGGCCCCTTGGAGCTCCCCTGGGGTCTTCTCCCAAGCCCCCCCCCCGGACAGGAGTGGGACCCCCAGCAGGGAGACTCACCCCTGCCCCCCCCCAGCTGCACGATCGCTTGGGTGCTGGGCTTGGTGGTGTGCTGTCCGGAGGGCAGCCTCTCCCCTCCCCCCTCCCTCAGATGGTGGCCGGGTGGGGGGTGGGGGTGTTGGGAGCGTAGGCAAGCACGAAAGGGGGAGGGGGCGCTTGTGCTTCAATTAAGGCCAACATGCTGCAGTCAACAAGTTCTCCCTAGCAACAAGCGGGCAGGGTGGCACGGGGGGGGCTTCTCAGCCAGAGGGAGGGGGGCAGGCGGTGGCAGCACCCCCCCAAAGCCACCCAGCAGAGCCAAACAGGGGCAGAGAGGAGGGGAGCAGCCTGACCCCCAGCGCTGGGGAGACGCAGCATCTCCTCTCCGCCCCCAGGTGAGCCCCCCCCAGCTTCCATCAGAAAGCAGGTGCACCCCCCCCCCTGCCTAATTAATAGGAGAGGAAATTTCCATCCGTGGCCATTTAATCAGGCCAGGAGCACAAAGCAAAGGGGGGGGGGTCCCTCTTGGGGCAGCAGAGCAGAGCAGAGGGAGGGAGGGGAGGCTGAGCCCCTCCCCAGCAGGGATGCAGGCACACTCGCACATAGAGGGAGGGAGGGAGGGAGGGAGGGAGGGAGGGGGGCATTCCTGGACAATCTGGAGGGTCCAAAGGGGCAGCAGAGAAGGCCTCTCACCCTGCAGAAGCAGACGGGGTGGGGAGCACTGTGGAAGCCTCAAGGCACAAGACCCCCCCCATGAAGAGTTGGGGCTGCCTCCACTTCCTTTAAGCCAGGCAGGCCCTGGGTACCCTACTCGCTGGAGGGGGGAGAGATTAGCAGACCCCCCTCCCTTAATAGTTGGACCCTGCCTGCTGAAAGAGGATTCTTGGGGCAGGGGATCAGTCCCCACCACTGCCCCTCCCTCCCTCCCTCCCTCTCCCCTCCCACGCTGGCTCCAGGGGGCTCCCGGCCTGCCAAGAAAGACCCTGCCGCCCCTGCCTGCAAGTCACCGAGGGTCTCCTTCACGGGGTCCGACCCCCGGGCAACCCCTCCCCCGTAAGAGCCCCCCCTTCAGCCAGCAGGGAGGGAGGGGGCAGGGGCTGCCGCGGGGGGGGGGCTCCTCGGGGTTGCATCGCCGCCTCCAGCCTTTCGCCCTCCACACCCCCCCACCGGGAACCGAAAGGGGGGTCGTCGGGGTTTCCCCCCGGGGGGGCAATGGAACGTGGCTATTTATAGACGCTGCTCTGGCTGAGCCCCCCCAAGACAGCCGCCCTTCCAGGCCCCGCGGGGGGAGCGATTCTCTTTTGGGGGGGGCTTCGGGGGAGTCATGGGGGGGGCAGGCGGCCCACTCACTCACTCACTCACCCGCAGGGCGGAGAGGTCGATGTCGTCGAGGCTGCGGGCGGGGGCCGGGTCGGCCATGGCGGCGGCGGCGGCGTCCTCCTCCCCGCTCGGCTACGGGCCCATCGCGCTGCCCGAGCGAGCGAACCTCCCTCCGACCCGCCGCCCGCCCGCCCGCCTCTCCGAACTCGGCGGCGGCGCCCTGAAAAGAGACGGCCCGCCGCACTGCGCAGGCGCGGGGCACCGGCGGGGGCGGAGCTGCGCCGTCGCCCGCCTTGCCTCCTCCTCCGAAGCTAGAGGACGAGAGCGGGCATGCGTGGAATCGTCCGGGTGCCGTGCGGCGGAAGGAGCGGCTCCGGGGCGCTTCCGGCGGAAGCCAGCTGTCGGTGAGGGGGAGAGGCGCAGCGGTTGCACATGCCGGCCGCTAAACCGAGACGGAGGGTCGAAGGTTCCGCCCCCCCCCAATATACACATACGTGGACAATGACGTGCAAAATGCGTGTTTATTGAACGTGAGAACATGCGATTAAAAAGGGGGGTGAGCCTCTCCGTCTGATAGCCACGCGGCCGGGGCTCCCATCAGGTCCAGACCTCGGTGGGCACCATGCCCTCCTTGCAGTTGAGGGGCGGCAGGAGGTTCTCCTCGGCCAGGAACTCCAGCGGGAAGCCCACCAGGAGGCCCCGCAGCCCCTGCAGACGCTCCCGCGCCCGGCCGGGGCTGAGCGAGGCCAGGCTCCTTCCCGCCGCCACGTGGTCGCGCAGGGCCCGGTGGGACCGGACGGCGTCGGTGGGCAGGCAGCGGAAGACCTGCGAGGGAACGGGGGTCGTTAGCGCTTGGCCCGGTGGAGGCCGAGGTGGGGGGCAAGCGGGGACCCAAATCCCCCCTCCCCACAGCCTCTTGGCAGGCACACTGCACGAACTGCAGCTGGAGCAGAAGCAGGAAGGGGGGGCGAAACCTCTGCCTCGTACAGCCCCCCCCCCCCCAATAATTATGCAATCCTAGCGGCCAGTTAGGCGCCCCAGAATCAGCCTTCTCCAGGTCCCAGCGGCCAGGCATTGCCAAGGGGCAGAGCCTTCTCTGTGGTGGCCCTGGCCCTCTGGAACAAACTCCACCTGGAGATATGTACCACTCCCTCCCTCCTGGTGTTTCGTAAAGCTCTGAAGACCCACATTTGCCCAGGGGCATGGGGGCCATGAGCCACGAGATTGTTTCTGGCCTATGTTGTTGTAAGTGATTGAATTGCATGAATGGGGATGACTGGGCATGGGGTTTTTTTAAAGAATTTTGCTAATTTTGTACATTTATTTTAAAATAACTAGATTTCTACATACATATTATTTGTATTTACTATGTTATATGTCACCCTGAGTCGCCTCCAGAAGGGAGGCATAGAAGTCTAATTAATAAATAAATGAATAAATGGCCCAGGTGTTTCTCAGCCCAGCCAAAATGGGGGGTGGGGGTGGAATCTACAGGCCAAGATTTGCAGCTTGGAGGAAGAGGGGTCCTAGCAGCATCCATGTCATCTCTATATATATATACACCTGTGAGACTCCCCACCTGGGCACTCACCTCCTCATAAATGCCAGTATTGGCTAAAGCTTGGGCACACCAGACATCATGGAAGAAGCGGTCGCTGATGGGGTCTCGAATACCATCGTCGTCTTCTGGGGCCACCCCCAAGAGGCTCCTGCCAGGGATGTTTCAAGGGCAACAGAGTTGCAAAAGAGCCGGACTCCGTTCCCCCCACCCAAAGGTGGGGCAGCTGGAGAGAAGGACCTGTTCTGGTTCTTCCTGGGTGAGGGGGGGGGATTCCCTTTCTGTCCCCCCCCCAGTGCTCACCTGAAGCACTCCAGGCGCAGGCTGAGCGCGAACTTTCCTGCCGCGTACTCCTGCCCACCCATGACGGACGGCACCAGCTCTCTGTCTTCCACCAGCACAGCCAGTTCACTGTCGCGCTTCCCCAGCAGGCTCCGGTCATTGATGTTGGCAGAACCTTTGGGGGGGGGACAGAGTGGCTAGGCCCATGAAGCGAAGCTGCCCTGTCCAAAGCCCCCCCACGCCCCCCACTCACCAATGATGACGCGCCGGTCATCTGCAATGAGCAGCTTGCTGTGGATGTAGACCAGCTCCGTGAGAAGGCTGCCCTGCAGCTCCCCATGGGTCCGGAGGCTGCAGAAGGAGACGTAGTTCCTCCAGTCTTCCCCCACTTTGGAGAGGAGGAGGAGGAGAGAGAGGTCAGCCCTGAGCACCACCCCCTCAAGGCAGGGGGACACTCTTCGGCTCCCCCCTTCCAGCAGAGACTCAGGCCTCACTCCTGGGGTGGTGATCAGCACTGCTAGTACTAGGTATATAACTGGTTGGGTTTGGCAATACATAAAACACTATTGCTTTAAGAGTTAGTGTTGCAGTTAGCCACAAGAGGGAGCCAGACATAACAGTAATACCAGAGAATAATCAGAGAGAGAGAGAGAGAGAGAGAGATGCCTCTGATGCCCTCTTGTGGCTAACTGCAAGACTAACTCTTAAAGCAATAGTGTTTTACTACATTTAAGCATACATTGATAGTTCGTTTATACAGTATATTGCCACACCAACCAGTTATGTACATAGTGCTATAGTAATATTGTATATGTATTGACTGATTTAACTGCGTATGACTAGGTCTGTTCTTGACTAAAGTATTTGCCAAAGTAAATAATATTTTATACACTTAATGTGTCTGGCTTGTATAACTGAACTGTTACTCGTATCTCTGGGTTATCAGCTGGGTATCTGCTAGAACTCCGCGTTTCCTCTGTGCATCCTTGGTAACTCAAGGGTCACTCTGCTCACTCCTTAACAGAGATGGGGCTCACGGGCCCCGGGGTCACCTCTGTTCCACCTCCGCCCCGCCCGGTACTCACTGACTGCCTGGAGGCGACTAATGATGGACGACTCCCCACGGCAGAGGGTCCTGTAAAGCATGAAAGGGAATCTGAGCCCTCCGTCTCCCCCCTCACTGCCGTATGCAGAGGGAGCCACGCCTTGGGCCCCTGAGCCCCAGGGCCCAAACTCACCGGTAGGTGAAGTGAAGAATGGCTTGGATGGAGTTGCTGCCCCCTTGGGCGATGTCCCCCTCGAATCCAGGCAGGAGGGGGAGCAGCATGTATGCCCGGAATGACTTCTTCTCACTGCAGTGGGGAAGATAAACACCCCCCCCAGAGATCAGTGGGTAGGATGTGGGATGAGGCTTTCTCTCTGGCCCCACCCCATGCGTGACTTTGGCTTTCTATACAAAAAGGTTGATTTGAAATACCAGCGCCTGGATTCCTCCTCTGTTTTCAAGCTGGGCTGGAACAGATGGAAGATTTTCTGAGCATGGAATTGTGGGTGGGGGCCGAGGGGCTGGGCTTCTGGCAGGTTCACATTGAGAGCCAGTTTGGTCTTGCGGTTAAGGCACCCGGCTAGAGGTGGTGGGTTCTAGGTCTACCCGAGGCATGGAAGTCAGCTGAGTGACCATGGGGCAGTTACTCTCGGACCAACCCACCTCACAGGGTTGTTGTGGAAAAAAGGAGGAGGAAGATGTGTTGCATGCATTTACTTGTAAAAAAACAAAGGCAGGAAATGAATAAATTAATAAATGAGAGGCTGGGGGCCAAGAGAAGTTAATTGTGCAGGTGCAACTCTGTGTCAGATGCTTGAAAGACCCTTGGTGGCCTCACTGGGCGCATCTGCAATTCACAAAACCACAAAAGTCTCTTTTGGAAAAGGAGCTGCTGACTCCTGGCTTTCTGCTGCCACAGACTAACAAGGTCCTGCCCTGGCTTGACCTGAGTCCTCTGACCCAGTGCTGTGAGTGCTCCTTGTCCACCTCTGGTCATGATAGATTCCAAGGAGGATGAGCCAGGCCCATCTTGGTATCCTGGGCCAGGGGGGTTTCCAGCTGATGCAGAGAGCGAGAGTGAGGGAGAAAGTGACCTGGGTGAACCCGAGGAATCACCAGAGGGGGCAGATTTGTCAATGGGGCAGTGGTCCCAGTCGGAGGATGAGGAAGGCATTAGAGTGGATAATCCATGGCTGGATGCTAGATTCAGGAGGTTACAAAGCAGACAGCAACACTTGTGTGGTAAAAGGAAGTAATTTGTAACTCTAGGAGTTTGCTGACCACTCCCAGCAGGTAATTAAAGGGAAGGATTCTGGGTGGAGTTTCAATGTTGATTTTATGGACACTGTGTTAGACCTGGGGTTCTAGAAAATGCTCCCTGAAATTGTCAAGGATTAGCTCAGCCCTAGGTGATATTCCAGCATGTCACCATATAAGGTGAAAGAAGCAGGTTAAACAGTATTGAATGCTGACTCGTAGGGTGTAACCTGCAATCTGATTGGGCCAGAGCATTATAAAATGCAAAGCAACTTTACAGTGATTGTTAGCTGCTGTGAGTTGTTGCTGTTGTTGTTGGTAATATTGTTAGTTGGCTGGCTGGAGCAGTTTTGAGCACGAGTTAATTATTGAGTTAGAGCTGTAGTATTGATACCGAGAAACCTGGGTGGGTTTAGTTCCTACACATAAGTAAGCTTTACTACATATAGTTTGTTCCTGCAAATAGAAGACTTGATTGCAGCGAAGAGTAAAAAACTGTTTACTGCTGTTTTCTACAAAAGCATCTTCGTTATTTCTCTGCGCTGGTTCCTAAATGGCCGCAATATGAATTCTGGTGTCTTGTCCAGTCCTGCAACGTAGCTCTGCACATCCGAACGGAAACACCCATTTCCGCTCTGCAAAAGCCGCCTGCCCTAAGCTGCCTGCCTGTCAGAATGTGGCGACCTGAATTGTATGACAGGGATGGCGAACCTTTTCCCCCTCAGGTGCTGAAAAAGTGTGGGTGTGCGCTTTCACACGTGTGAGTGCCCACACCCACAATTCAATGCCTGGAGAGGAGTGGAAAGAGCTCCCCTCGCCCCCTAGAAGCTCTCTGGAGGCCGGATATTACCTGTTTTCCAACTTCTGGTGGGTCCAGTAGGCTCGTGTTTCACCCTCCCCAGGTACCAAAGGCTTCCCTGGACCAGGGGAAGGGTAAAGATGCCCTCCCCCATCCCGCCCGAGTCTCTTAGGAAGCCAGAAACGCCCTCCCAGAGCCTCTGCGCAAGCCAAAAATCAGCTGGGCAGCACATTCATGCATCTTGGAGCCGAGCTAGGGCAATGGCTCGCATGCCAGCAGATGTGGCTCTGCATACCACCTTTGCCACCCGTGCCATAGGTTCACCATCACTGCCCTATGACTCGTTGCCTGTTTTATCTTGCTGGAATGCAATTAGCCCTGATGCTGGCGCCTTTCCCTGAAGCGCATCTGATAACGTCCGCAGCAGCGAAATCTATTCCATGAACTTTTAAAGGCTGAATTCTGCTTGGTCAATGTTGCTTTTTTTGCATGTTAAGACTGTAATTCAAAGGTTAAATTGTAGAACACCCTGGACACAATGTGACAGGAATTGAAGGGAGCCCCCACCAGCTCCACAGAACAAGCATCCCATGGAGCTGGGATGGGCTCTCGGTGGACACTGCTGGTCAGCAAATGGCCTCTGCCTGGCTTCCTGTGGGGGCACGAAGGGAATGGTGGGCTGAAAGGCAGCTGACCGAAAGCAGGAATGCAGGGACGGCAAGAGTCCGTTGATGTAACCACCTTGCAATAAAGTATAATTATCTCTCCTGCCTTCCTTGCTGGTTTCAGCCTCAGGAGGCTGACAAGAACCTGGCAGTAGCTTTCCTGGTGGGGCCATGGAATATCTGAGCATGTGCAAAAGGCTCCCTCCACCAACCTGGGTGCGTCAGCCTCTTCCTCCTCCCCCCCATTTGCCAGACCCACCTGTGGGCAAGCAGGACCCGCTGCACGAGTGCGTCTCCTACGGTGTTGAGCACCGAGCGCCCGTCGGAGCAGCTGATGAAGAACTGGTTCTGCCAGGGGAGGGGGGAGAGGGCAGAGTGGCTCCTTGGCAGAGGCAAACGGGGGGGGGGGGGGTTGGGGGCTCCCCACTTTCTCTCCTATGCCACGGCCTCAGGAACCTTCTCCCGCGGAGCCAGCCTCCCCCGCCTGCCCTGGGGCTGCCCTGCGGCCCTCCTACCTCGATGTACAGGTAATGCTGGCTGGCCCTGATGACGTCCAGGTAGGCGTTGTAAATGGAGCATTCGTGCAAGCCGGCTGACCAGCGGTCCACGGAGCGCAGCACCTGAGGGGCGCAGGCAGACGTTGGGTCAAAAGGGGAGGGGCTCGGACACAGGACCTACCCACCGCCCCCCCAACACCCCCCACACACACCTTGTTAGCACTACAAACTGGGCTCGTAACCAATGTTAGAGACAAAGTCTATGTGACAGTGGAGGTTGTTCAGCCAACAACACAGGGGAATGTAAGTAAGATTATCAATATTGTTTCCAATGCATATGATAGATTAATCAGCAAACAGTCAGCTACATATTTATCCAAGTCAAGCAATCAAACCAGATGTCAGAATACAGTATACGGTTCTATACATACAGCAGCTAACCAGCAATATTCTCACACAGTTCCATACAACACCATAATACATAGACACAATATTTAGCACATAGCAATATAATAATAATAACAACAACAACAATAATAATATTATATTGCTGTTATTATCATTAACTAGGTTTATATACCACCCCTCTCCGAGGACTCGTGGTGTCTTAAAACATATTAGAAAGATAGTATCCCTCTAGATACAGTTAATTTGAATTAAAAATTACATTTTAAAAAGTTACATTTAAAAACTAAAAAGCCTATTAAAATACACACATATCCATTCATACAAACCCGTTACCCATTCATTGACCAGGGGGCAGAGTCTGATAACCCCAAGCTTGGTGGCCTAAACGAGTCTTGAGACTCTTATTTATTTATTTATTTTATTTATTATTTGGATTTGTATGCCGCCCCTCTCCGAAAACTCGGGGCGGCTCACAACAAGTGAAAAGACAATCCAATACATAATCCAATTAATTAAAATATTATAAATTTAAGAAAAACCCCTATACTAACATACACACACACAAGCATACCATATATAAATTCAACGTGCCCAGGGGAAGATGTTTAGTTCCCCCATGCCTGACGGCAAAGGTGGGTTTTGAGGAGTTTACGGAAGGCAGGAAGAGTAGGGGCAGTTCTGATCTCCGGGGGGAGTTGGTTCCAGAGAGTCGGTGCCGCCACAGAGAAGGCTCTCCCCCTGGGGCCCGCCAACCGACATTGTTTAGTTGACGGGACCCGGAGGAGGCCCACTCTGTGGGACCTAATCGGTCGCTGGGATTCGTGCGACAGAAGGCGGTCTCGGAGATATTCTGGTCCAGTGCCATGAAGGGCTTTAAAGGTCATAACCAACACTTTGAATTGTGACCGGAAACTGATCGGCAGCCAATGCAGACTGCGGAGTGATGGTGAAACATGGGCATACCTGGGTAGGCCCATGACTGCTCTCGCAGCTGCATTCTGCACGATCTGAAGTTTCCGAACACTTTTCAAAGGTAGCCCCATGTAGAGAGCATTACAGTAGTCAAACCTCGAGGTGATGAGGGCATGAGTGACTGTGAGCAATGAGTCCCGGTCCAGATAGGGCCGCAACTGATGCACCAGGCGGACCTGGGCAAACGCCCCCCTCGCCACAGCTGAAAGATGGTTCTCTAATGTGAGCTGTGGATCGAGGAGGACGCCCAAGTTGCGGACCCTCTCTGAGGGGGTCAGTAATTCCCCCCCCAGGGTAATGGACGGACAGATGGGATTGTCCTTGGGAGGCAAAACCCACAGCCACTCCGTCTTATCCGGGTTGAGCTTGAGTCTGTTGACACCCATCCAGGCCCCAACAGCCTCCAGGCACCGGCACATCACTTCCACCGCTTCGTTGACTGGGCATGGGGTAGAGATGTAAAGCTGGGTATCATCGGCATATTGATGATACCTCACCCCATGTCCTTGGATGATCTCACCAAGCGGTTTCATGTAGATGTTAAATAGCAAGGGGGAGAGGACCGACCCCTGAGGTACTCCACAAGGGAGAGACCTAGGAGTCGACCTCTGACCCCCCACTAACACCGACTGCGACCGGCCAGAGAGGTAGGAGGAGAACCACTGAAGCACAGTGCCTCCCACCCCCAACCCCTCCAACCGGTGCAGAAGGATACCATGGTCGATGGTATCGAAAGCCGCTGAGAGATCGAGGAGCACCAGGACAGAGGATAAACCCCTGTCCCGGGCCCGCCAGAGATCATCCATCAACGCGACCAAAGCGGTTTCCGTGCTGTAACCGGGCCTGAAGCCCGACTGCTGGGGACCTAGATAATCGGCTTCTTCCAAGGACCGCTGGAGCTGGAGTGCCACCACCTTCTCGACAACCTTCCCCATGAAGGGAAGGTTGGAGACTGGACAATAGTTGTTGAGTACGGCTGGGTCCAGGGAAGGCTTCTTGAGGAGGGGGCGCACAAGCGCTTCTTTATAGAGTGATGGAAAAACTCCCCTCCCCAAGGAAGCGTTGGTAATCTCCTGGGCCCAGCTCCGTGTCACCTCCCTGCTGGCCGAGACCAACCAGGAGGGACACGGGTCCAGTAAACAGGTGGCGGAACTCACAGCTCCAATGGCCTTGTCCACTTCATCAGGTGTCACCAGATCAAACTCTTCCCAGACAGGTGGACAAGTACGTGCCCCAGTCACCTCGACTGACTCATTGTCAGTCGACTCTGTTTTACAATTGGAGTCGAGGTCAGCCCGGATCTGAGCGACTTTATCAGCGAAAAACGTGTTAAACTCCTCGGCACTACTCTGCAAGGGCTCCCCAACTCCCCCCTGGTTAAGAAGGGAGCGGGTCACCCTAAACAGAGCGGCCGGAAGGCGAGGAGGGTGGGGGCAGTGCAAATATCCAGGGGGAGCTGATTCCAGAGGGCTGGGCCCCCCACAGAGAAGGCTCTTCCCCTAGGCCCCGCCAAACGACATTGTCTAGTTGACGGGACCTGGAGAAGGTTGACTTTGTGGGACTTCACTGGTCTCTGGGACTCATGCGACAGGAGGCGGTCCAGCAGGTATTCTGGCCTGATGCCATATAGGGTTTTATGGGTCACATGGTTTTGTTTTGTTTTTTTGCTCAATTTGAAAATTAAGGGAAACTAGGATAGATCTATTTCGGCCTTATTTTGGCCTCATCAGCTAGCCATACCCACTGGGACTTGAACCTGCAACCTTTGCCTTGTAAGGCAGAGAATTAACCTCTAGGCTACAGTATCCAATCCTTTCAGCTCTGCACCAGGGAAGGGTTACATATTTTTGTGTCGAATCACCCTGGTGTATTGAAGGAACATCACAGCTCCTTATTTGCCTCTCGTCCCAACCCAGGGCCATCATATATACAGTGTTCCCTCGATTTTCGTGGGGAATGCGTTCCGAGACTGCCCACGAAAGTCGAATTTCCGCGAAGTAGAGATGCGGAAGCAAATACACTATTTTTGGCTATGAACAGTATCACAAGCCTTCCCTTAACACTTTAAACCCCTAAATTGCAATTTCTCATTCCCTTAGAAACCATTTAGATTATTACTCACCATGTTTACTTATTAAAGTTTATTAAAAAAAATATTTATTAAAGTTGGATGAAAGTTTGGCAATGACATATGATGTCACCGGGCGGGAAAAACCGTGGTATAGGGAAAAAACCCGCAAAGTATTTTTTAATTAATATTTTTGAAAAACCGTGGTATAGACTTTTCGCGAAGTTCGAATCCGCGAAAATCGAGGGAACCCTGTATATGACTGCATCTCCTACAGAGATATGTTATATGTAGCACACAGCAATAGCCAGACTAACTGAAGCAGCCACCACCACCAACACATCTGACTCCCTTTGATGGCTAATTGCAGCCCTTCCTCTTAAAGCAACATTATACTAATTCTTCCAAACATACAATGCTGGTTAGTTCATATATTGAGAAACCTGGCCAGTGAAGTACATAGTACTGGCAAGGGTTTGGGGTATTCTAGGGCTGGGGGCCCCTCTGCCCCCCACGTCAAAAGGTCTAGAGCATCCAAAGCCAGGGTCTGCCCCCTTCAGCCAAAGCCCTTCTTGTTCTCAAGCAAGGCACACAACACGGCCCCCTCAAAATCCCCCAGACCCACCAGCCCGGCCCGGCTCACTCACCTGGACATCTGCCACCTGGGCACCGGACACAGGCAAAGGCCACTTCGGAGGGACGTGGGGGGACTTGGGCAGCAGGTAGGGGTACTCGGAGCCTTTGTACTTGGCCTTAATGGTCTGGGGAGCAGAAACGGGGGGGGTCAGCGGCCCCAGAGCCCCTCCTTCCCATGGCTGTGTCTTTCCAGCACACAGAGAAACCCAGCATGCAGCGGTACAAATGGCGGCACGTCCAAGCCCACCTCTGCGGCTCTATCACGCTCCGAACAGGGCCAGGTCATAAGAGCCAGGGAGGCCCAGTGGTTAGAGTGCAGCCCTGCAGGCTACTTCAACAGACTGCTAGCTGTAGTTCAACGGTTCAAATCTCACCACCGGCTCCAGGTGGACTCAGCCTTCCGTCCTTCTGAGGTGGGTCAAATGAGGACCCAGATTGTTGGGGGCAAATATGCCGATTCTGTCAACTGCTTAGAGGGGGCTGTGAAAGCACCAGGAAGTGGTCTATGTCTAAATGCTATTGCTCTTCCTTCCTTCCTTCCTTCCTTCCTTCCTTCCTTCCTTCCTTCCTTCCTTCCTTCCTTCCTTCCTTCCTTCCTTCCTCCCTCCCTCCCTCCCTCCCTCCCTCCCTCCCTCCCTTCCTTCCCAGATGGGTCAAATGAGGGCCCAGATGGTTGGGGGCAACCCTGTGTCTGGGGATGGAGGGGGGGATCTTTCCAGGGAGCCAAAACAGTAACCGTAGCTGTTAGGAGGATTTTTCCGCCTGCTGTCAGCTCGTGCATGAAGTGGGGATTCTTTTGGGGGGGGGGGACTTCGCAAAGAGCTGCTCTGCAATGGGTGGGTGGGGGTGGGTGAGCACGAGGCTCTAGGAGTCTCCTTGGCCAAAGACAACAGTGGGAGGATCCTCTGTGAGCCCTGAAGCCTCAGTTGCTAAAAACCGACCCTGCAGGTTCCCCTTGAAGGAGGAGGAGGGGGTGGCACTGCCCCTAATCTGTGGGCACCATCAGGGCCTCCGATTCCCTGTTATTTGGCTCCAGTTACTGGTTGCTCACAATCTCCGTCACTGAAAACTTTAAATTTTGGGGGAGGGGGGCTAATTACCCCCCAAACAGCTGAAATTCTATCCTAGCCTGTCAGCTGTGGTGGCAGCTTCCGAACCCGGGTCTGCCCACGTGCCGGCCGGCCAGCCAGCCACCCACCTTGGTGAAGTTCCAGCGCTGGACGAAGTGCCTGGCCACGTCCCGTGCAGCCACCCCGTGGACGGCCACTCCCACGTCCCGCCACGGCATCCGAGGGGTGTGGAACCGGTCGATGAAATCTGGGCCAGAGAAGGGAGGGGGGGTCACCTCGCAGCACTGGGGCTGAGCAGTCTCTGCTGCCCCCCCTTTGCCCCCCTCCCCACGCACCCCCTGCCGCACATACCTTCAAAGGGCCTGTCCAGCTGCACCCAGTCCTTGGCGATGAGGTTGCTGTAGTCCTTGCCCAGCCACAGCAGCTGGTTTGTGGCCAGGTCCATGGGGGCCTCCTCGCCTGCAGGGGCGCCCCCACCCTGAGCAAAAGAGAGGGTCAGGGAGGGGCACGGCGAAGGGGGAGGGAGGGCTCTGGGACCAGCAGCAGAGGGGAGAAGAGAGAGCAGGTCAGAGCAGAGAGAGACGACACTCGCCCCCAGGATTCAGCCACCAGAGGTACAGGGGAGGGAGGGGAAGGAGGGAGGGAGGGGAAGGAGGGAGGGAGGAAAGAAAGGGAAGGAAGGAAGGAAAAAAGGAAGGAAGGAAGGAAGGAAGGAAGGAAGGAGCAGAGAGAGGAGAAGGCTTCTGGGGCAGCCCCAGGCATTGGCTCACCTTGGCACCGTAGCCAGTCTCACCCTCCAAGTCCGTCAGGCGGTACTCCGGGGTGTCCCAGCGCCCGTAGGCCAGATCCAGCCCCCCCAGGAAAGCCACAGACTGGTCCACCACCACCACCTTCTCGTGGTGAGCCCAGAGGAATATGATGGAGGACACGTGGTCTGGGTGGCGCATCACCTGGCAGGAAGAGAAAGCCAGGAGGGGGGGTGTCGTACAGTGAGGGGAGCTGGGCAGGGCAGAGGCTGACCAACGGAGCTGGTCCCAGGAGGTGTGGGGGGGCTGCACTTACCTTGATGTTGGGGTGCAGCAGCATCAGGGCCCTTTTGCTGTAGCCGCTGTTCAGGCCCAGGGCCAGCCCCACCTCCTTGAAGAGCAGCACGCAGACACGCACCCCCTCCTCCTGCAAAGGGGGCACATTTGGGCGGGGGTCACCTGGTGGCCAGGGAAGCCAGCGAGGGGCCCTCCCCCCACCCACAGCTTGCGAGGGCCACTCACCGCCTTGTGCTTCAGGATGAGGTCCAGCCTCCACTCGTCCGACTGAGCCGGGCGCTTCAGGTAGATCTCGGGGCTGAGCCTGGAAGAACAGGGGGGTGGGATGCTTTCTCTCGGGTGGGCAAGCTTGGCGGGGGCTGCTCTTCTGGTTTTCAGAGGAGACCTGCCCCACTCTGCCCTTCCCACAGCAAAGTCGGCTGCTGGCAACTTGTTCCTGGAGATGCACAGCCCCACCCCCCAATTCTGGTTTGGACAAGGCTCCTGGGCTCCAGCGCCCCCACCCCCAGTTAACCAGCAGCAGAGACTGGGTTCCACTAGCCCCTGCATCGTGGGCGTTGTTAGTGCTATGTACACAACTGATTGGGTTTGGCAATACATTGGTACCTCTACCTACGAACACCTCTACTTACGGACTTTTCTAGATAAGAACCGGGTGTTCAAGATTTTTTTGCCTCTTCTTAAGAACCATTTTCCACTTACAAACCTGACCCTCTGAAACTGGAACCGGAAAAGGCAGAAAGAAGCCTCCATGGGGCCTCTCTAGGAACCTCCTGGGAGGAAACAGGGCCTCCACCCTCCCTGTGGTTTCCCCAATCGGACGCATTATTTGCTTTTACATTGATTCCTACAGGAAAAATTGCTTCTTCTTACAAACTTTTCTACTTAAGAACCTGGTCACGGAACGAATGAAGTCCGTAAGTAGAGGGACCACCGTATGTAAAACCAACCAACCATGTATGTTTGAATGTATTGAAACACTATTGCTTGAAGAGTTAGTGTTGTGGATGGCCACAAGAGGGAGCGAGAAGCACAATTCTGTCTCTGCTATTTCTTTGATGTCCTCTGTGACTGCTGTAGTAAGAACTGTCTGTTAAATGCTGATTTATGTTTTTGTAAGCTGAACAAATAAGACTTACAGTATTGTATATGTATTGACTGATTTGACTAGGACTTTTATTGACTAAAAGTAAATAATATTTTATACACTTAATGTATCTGGATTGACTGAACCGTTACTCGTATCTCTGGCCTATCAGCTGGATATTGGCCAGAACTCCACGTTTCTTCTGTGTGACCACCCAGAGGTCAAACCTCTTAACAGGCATCCTCACGTCCACCGGAAGGCCGGAGGTGCGGCCCCTCCCCTCCCCTTCGTTCACACGGGTGAGTGGGTAACGGACACACGCTGGACGTACCACCAATCCGTGATGAAGATCTCCTCTCTGGCCTGGAGCAGGGCGTCTGCCACGGCGGAGAAATACCCAGCTCCGTTGAGGAACCTGCCCGGGCAGAGCGCAGGGTGAGAGTGGGCCGGCCCCAGCCCCGCTCACCCCCAGCCCCTGGAGCAGCAGAAGGGTAGGGGGGTCTCTCCTCACCAGCGGGCAGGGGTCCCCTCGCGGACAGGTGCAAAGCCCTCATGGCGGTGGCGCTGCAGGTACTGGTGGCCTTTACTGGTGGCCAGTTCCATGATCTGCTGACCCCACCAGCGGGCCTGGCGGTAACTGCTGCACTTCAAGACCAGGGACCTGCGGGTGGGGGGGAGCACGGACCTCTTCCAGCATCTGGCCATGGGTGCTCTGGGCTCCCCCTCCCCCCTCTGTTCCCCTCGCAGGACAGGAAGAGACCTCCCTCATTCATGCTACTGACCGGAATGGAAACTATCGCTCACAGGCCCAGGCTTGCTGGCATAAATATATTTTTAACACCTTTTGGAAGGCGAGGAGGGTGGGGGCAGCATGAATCTCTGGCGGGAGTTGGTTCAAGAGGACCAGGGCCAACACAGAGAAAGCCCTTCCCCGCAGTCATACCAGCCGGCATGGCTTGGCCAACGGGACCCATAGAAGGCCGACTGTTGCTGGGACGTGTGAGGCAGGAGACAGTCCCACAAGTAATCTGCTCCTAAGCCATTTAGGGCTTCATAGGTGATAACCAACACCTTGAATGGCGTCCAGAGACCGATCGGTAGCCAGTGCAGCTCGCGCTGTACCTAGGTGCACCCAGCATGGCTCGCGCGGCTGCATACTGGACTAATTGAGGGTCTCCGAACATTCTTCAAGGGTAGCCCCATGTAGAGGGCATTGCAGGAGTCAATACTCGAGGTGAGGAGGGCGTGAGTGACTGTGAGAAGAGGCTCCAAATAGGTGCACAACTGGCGCACCAGGCGGACCTGGGCAAATGACCCCCTGGCCACAGCTGAGGGATGTTGCTTGAGCTTCAGCTGTGGATCCAGGAGGACTCCCGAGTTGCGGACCCTCTCTGAGGGAGACAGAGTGATGGATGGACAGGCGGGAGAGGCAAAATCCACAGCCGCTCCGTCTTGTCAGGGTTGAGCTTGAGCCTATTGACCCCCCACCCAGACCCTTGCAGCCTGCTTGGGTGCGGCTTCTGGGCAGGACACTTGCGCCCCGTGGCTGCCCCCCTTCGGACAAACACAGGCTGCGTCCAGCTGAAAGGCCCAGGTCAGTGGTCCTGCTCTCCCCCCCACCACAGACTGACCTGCAGCTGTTGTCCACCCGGACCCCGTACTTGGTCTCGGTGGGTTTCTTGCCCACTTGGACCCTAAAGGCCGGGTCGAAGAGCAGGACGCAGGAGATGATGCCCGACTCGGGCTTCAGGTAGAGCAGGAAACCGTCCTTCACCACCAGCCACCTGCGGGGGGGAGGGGGAGGGAGTGGGCTAAAATAAAAGTCTCCCCCTCCCCACCCACCCCTGCAGCACCCTGGACTGACCTCTTGGACCAGCGGTAGCAGATCTGGTGATGTCCGAAGCAGTTCAGCCCCTGGATGCGGTGACCCCCAGACCGCTTCAGGATCATGCCTTCTCTGGGGGGGGGGAGGGAGAGGGGCAGGTCAGAAATCACCCTCCGGCCCAGCCTCCCCTCCCCCCTCCATAGAGCCTCGGTGGTGCAGTGGTTAGAGTGCAGGACTGCAGGCTCCTTCTGCTGATCACCAGCTGCCAGCAGTTTGGCAGATCGAATCTCACCACCGGCTCCAGGTTGACTCAGCCTTCCGTCCTTACGAGGGGGGTCAAATGAGGGCCCAGATGGTTGGGGGCAGGAGGCTGACTCTCTGTATAAGCCACTTAGGGAAGGCTGTGAAAGCACTGGTAGAAGGGGCAGATAAGGCTAAAGGCTAAAGGCCGAAGGGCAGGGGTCTCGACTCACAAGCCTTTGGGGCCAAGGTCTGGGAGGAAGGAGAGCCGGCTGACGTCCAGGAACTCCGCCTGTGGAAGGAAGAGCAGAGGGTGACCACGGGAACCAGAGCCAGCCTGGCAACCCCCGCCCACCTCTGAGCCGAGAGGGGAGGGGAGGGGGCCGTACCATCGCATGGTAGTCCCGGTACGCACTCATCTCCAGCAGGTTATTCAGGTAGCTCTCCAGCTGTTTCTGTGGGGGGAAAGCCAGGAGTTGGGGGGGGGTCCATACCAGGATGCCCCTGTCAGCCACAATACCCCCTCCCCACCCTGCCCCACTTCCTCTCCACCCACAACCTCCCTCCTGCCCTTGGAGGTAGCCGGGGGGGCCTTTGGCGTCCCCCAGTGAACCCAGCGAGGGGCAGCTGTGCCCACCCTCCCCTCGGCTGCCTCACCTGCTTGCTGGACGGGCGCCGAGAGACCTCGCTGCCGCCGTGGGGCAAGGGGGGCAGCTCCAGGGAGGTTCCGACCGGCCAGGACCCCTGAAGGACCAGTCTGTGGGGAGAAAGCCTCAGCAGCCCAACCTTGGCCTGGCCCCCATCCCAGACAGCCCCTCCCGGAGCTGGGGACAGCCGGGGGTGAGCTGAGCCAGGCTTGGGGGTTGGAGGGTCTCGAGGGGGAGGGGGAGCCGAAGCGCCAGCAAGCCCAGATGCTCCCTGCAGAGGCCTTGGAGGGAGGGAGGGAGGGAGGGAGGGAGGGAGGGGCCCTGGGGGGAGTTTGGCTGCTTGCCTGGGGTGCAACAGGTCTCTCCCCTCACTTATTTGACCCCTATCAAGCGTTGGACCTCCTGATTCTTGGCAAAATGTCTCTTTTCTTTCATGTCCACCGAGAGCATCTGCACCAAAGACAAATCCCTTGTGTGTCCAGTCACACTTGGACAAGAAAGAGTTTCTATTCTTTTATTTTCTATTCTATTCTTATTCAATTCTATTCTAGTCAAATCTATATTTTCTTTTATAGAGACTGAGAGCATATTTGTACCAAAGACAAATCCCTTGTGCGTCCAATCACACTCGGCCAATGAAATTCTACTCTGTTCTGTTCTCTCCCTGCAGTGAAGCTCTTTGGGTCAAGGTCCAGCATGATGGTGTGTGTGATGACTTAGCTTGAGGACCCTGACCCAACAAAGAATCAAGGCAGCTGAAGAGCTTTTCCCCTGCAGGGAGCCAAGGGAAGCCCCCCCCCATTACACCCTCTTCCCCATTGCTGGAAACAAGTTAGGCAGGTGTGCAAGAGACACCTCTTAGCCTATGGAACTCCCTGTCCAGGGAAAAGGTGGCTTCCTCACTGCCTCCCACTGATTTCCATCACTCAGTCTTCCTCCCATTTATAATTGTATGACGGTCACTTGTTGCTTGTATCCTTAAGATTTTTATTAGTACTGGTTGTTTCCTCATTGCTTGCTTGACCCTCGTGACAATCATGAAGTCTTTTTTTACCTCCTGTTTCTTGACAAATGCGTCTTTTCTTTTATGTCCACTGAGAGCATCGGCACCAAAGACAAATCCCTTGTGTCACTCTTGGCTCATAAAGAATATTGTATTGAGCAGACCCAAGCGCTGAAGGGAGCATCGATTTCCTAAATCACCATCCATGCATCGTGGCTTATCAAGCTCAACTTAAGGCAAACAAGCAGGTTATAAACTCAACAATGTGATACTCCCAAAGAGTTAAAATTGTGAAAAAGGCAACAACGAAAAGAGAGCCCCGTTGTTTCTTCGGTTCAGGGCGTATAAAATTCTGCTGACAATTGTGTGGAGCAATTTCAACCCATTCCTGCCAAGGGCTGGATTTCTGCGCCAGGCTTGGTGTGTGTGTGTGTGTGCAAGCGGGATCTGCCTGGGGTCACATGAAGGGTCATGCATTGCAAGAGAGGAGGGAAAGGAGACACTTGCGCAGAAAAGAAACGCGGGCTGGGCAAAGAGCAGCCGGAGAGTTCGGTCAACCGGGCAGCTGAAAGAAAGAAAGAGAAAGAGAGAGGGAGAGAGAGAGAGAGATTCAAAGGTGGCACAAAGTCCTTGTGATTTGGGACCCTTCGCGCACCACAAAAAGTCTCACACACTTGGAGGGGTGTCGTCACAGGAGGCCAGCCTAGGTGGCACCCACAACAAACAACGCTCCAGGACGTGACTTCAGCCAGCGCCCGGGGGAGCCTGGCGGTGGACCGGTCCTATAGAACCAGTAGTTGCCACCCCCCTCCCCCACCACCGCACTGCCCGTGACCCAGGCCTGCCGCACCCGGAAACGCCCGTCTTGGTGGCGCCATAGGCCCCTCCACGTCTTGGTCTTTGCTTCTGTGCCTGTGTGCCAATGCTGCGTTTTTAGCCCTGTGCATGCGCCCACACAGAGCATCACGTTGCTAATGGAGCGGGGGGGAGGGGAACAGTGTTCCAGGGGTGAAAATAGAGCTGGGCCACACGCATCGGAGCTTTGGCTTCAGCGCATGTGCAGAAAGCTCAGCCTTCCACAAGGACACTCACGTTTGCACAAGATTCTGGCGATTTTGGACCATTTTTTACATGCGAGAAGCGAAAGAAGCTCAGCCAAAATGTTGCGCGCCCATGTGCATCCTCACAAAATTTGCATTTATTCGTGTGCGCAGAAGAAGCTGAACCCCACTCCAACGCCTGCACTCACCCTCTGGCCACCCACAACTGGTGCCGTACACACACAACTGGTGCGGTTCCGATAAAAATCACTGTTTTTTTGCTTCCACAAAAAATTGCCGATTTTTGCCGAAATCTCACTGCCCAAAGGACAGGCATGTGGTGCTCCCAAAGGTCACGACTTGCTTGGAACACCGCCGTGCCGAGAGATGCCTGCAGCACAGGAGAGCAGAGAGGAGGCCGCAGGGCTGGAGCTCCGGGTGGGCCGGCCTGCTTCCTGCGCTGCGTGAGGGAGAAGCTGCAGGAGGTCGCGCAAGCACTCGAGGCCCCAAAAGGTAAGGGCCGGGCGGGCAGGCCTGCTCACGGTAGAGCTGCTGCAAGCGGCAGGCCGGGCGGATGGTCCACAAGCATCATGTGGTGCCAGGAATGGTGGCCCATCGCTGCTCACATGCCCCATGTCCAGCATCCCTGGCTCTAGTGGGGGGGGGGGGGGGAGGCCCTTCCTGGCTATGGCGGCGCCTGAATCTCACCGGGGCAGCGGGAGGAGGCTGAGGAGCAGGCGGTGCTTCACCAGGTCCCTGTGGAGCTCCTGGAAGTGTCGGAAGAGTTTCTTCATGCTCCAGGTGAAGGGGCCGTGGCTGAGCTGCAGGGCGTAGACCGTGCTGGGCCTCACCTGCCAGAGAGGAAAGACCGACACTGTTCTGCCTCACACGGGAGACGAGCAGCAACTAACTCCCAATTAAGGCTCAGGCACAGGGTGTTGAAACGAAACAGTCTATCGTACAATCAGGTTTGTTGAAAAACGCAAATTGGGAACCAAAGAATGTCCTTCAGCTGCCAAAGTTCAAAACTGATCAGCAACGTTTCCAACACAAAGTTTCCAAAGCAAAATTACTCACAGACTTGTCAACACTGTAATGGTTCAGAACTGCGAAACGATACGTTCGTACGAAAGGCAAAAACTCTTAATATGCTCTTTTCCGTCGAAGGGTCAAACTGATTTACTGCAAAGGGATCCTCCCAATCTCCTCCCCTTTTATACACCCTGAGAGTACAGATTGCACCCAGCTGTGCTCAAGTCCTCCTCCTGAGTCTGCGTAACTGCTCTTGCCTCCCCTGCATCCTTCTCACTCTTGCGTCCAAGAAAGGGCTTCTCACCTCCTCTTCCTCATCAGACCGAGGCCAAGCCCCAGTTGGGGGTTCTGTAGTCTCCACAGGACCCTCACACTCCATCTCTCCCTCCTCCTCACTGCCTGGCTCAAAGTCTGTTGTCAGAGGCCTGGGCTGCGATCCAACCACAACCAACAACTGGGGCCCACCTGGCCTCCTTGTACCAACCGCCTCCCCAACACCAGCAGTGGCTGTCAGTACTGTGTGTATAACTAGTTGGGCTTTCTAGTATATAACCTAAGCCAGCAATGGGTGGTTAAAGGAATTCGCACACTACTGCTTTAAGAGCTGTTGCTGCAGTCAGCAACAAGAGGGGGTCAGCAGCGTTTCTCTCACTGTCTCTCTCTCTCTCACTCTCTGTCTCTGTCTCTCTCTCACTCTCTGTCTCTCTCTCACACACACACACTCTGTCTCTCTCTGTCTCTGTCTCTCTCTCACACACTCTTTCTGTCTCTCTTTCTCACTCACTCTGTGTGCCTCTCTGTCTCTGTCTCTGTCTCTCTCTCTCTGTCTCTCTCTCTCACACACACACTCTGTCTCTCTCTGTCTCTGTCTCTCTCTCACACACTCTTTCTGTCTCTCTTTCTCACTCTGTGTGTCTCTCTGTCTCTGTCTCTGTCTCTCTCTGTCTCTCTCTCTCTCTCTCTCACTCTCTGTCTCTCTCTCTGTCTCTCTCACACACACTCTCTGTCTCTCTCTGTCTCTGTCTCTCTCTCACTCTCTCTCTCTCTCTCACTCTCTGTCTCTGTCTCTCTCTCACACACACACTCTGTCTCTCTCTGTCTCTGTCTCTCTCTCACACACTCTTTCTGTCTCTCTTTCTCACTCTGTGTGTCTCTCTGTCTCTGTCTCTGTCTCTCTCTCTCTGTCTCTCTCTCTCTCTCTCACTCTCTGTCTCTCTCTCTGTCTCTCTCACACACACTCTCTGTCTCTCTCTGTCTCTGTCTCTCTCTCACTCTCTGTCTCTCTCTCACTCTCTGTCTCTGTCTCTCTCTCACACACACACACTCTGTCTCTCTCTGTCTCTGTCTCTCTCTCTCTCTCACACACTCTTTCTGTCTCTCTTTCTCACTCTGTGTGTCTCTCTGTCTCTGTCTCTCTGTCTCTGTCTCTCTCTCACTCTCTGTCTCTCTCTCTGTCTCTCTCACACACACTCTCTGTCTCTCTCTGTCTCTGTCTCTCTCTGTCTCTGTCTCTCTCTCACTCTCTGTCTCTCTCTCACTCTCTGTCTCTCTCTCACTCTCTGTCTCTCTCTCACTCTCTGTCTCTCTCTCTCTCTCTCACACACACTCTCTGTCTCTCTCTGTCTCTGTCTCTCACACATTCTCTCTCTGTCTCCCTCTCTCTCTCTGTCTCTGTCTCTCACTCTCTGTCTCTCTCTCACTCTCTCTCTCTCTCAGCCTAGAGCTTTGAGATTCTCCCTGATATCTCATGGATTCTTTGCTGGTTTGTCTATGTGACTATTCCACTGTACAGACTGCAGTGTGTAGTAAGAGCTATGTGTTCTAATATTGGTTTGCATTGAGAATATTGAGAATATTTATTTGTCATTATTAATTGGATTTATATGCCCCCCCCTCTCAGAGGACTCAGGGCGGCTCACAACATATAAAAGAACAATGCATTACAAATACAATTAATATGCACCCACTAATCTAAACTGAAATCCCCTTTATTAAAAATCAATCACACCCACTCAGCAGCAACATGTATACATTCGTCCGCCAGGGGGATGGAGTCTAGTGACCCCAAGCCCGGCAGCATAAATGAGTGTTGAGAGTCTTGCGGAAGGCGAGGAGGGTGGGAGCAGTGCGAATCTCCAGGGGAAGCTGATTCCAGAGGGCCGGGGCCTCCACAGAGAAGGCTCTTCCTATCTCTGGGATATTAGCTGGATATCCTCCACCTCCATTTTTCCTCCACGCAGGGGTAATAGAGCTTACTCCTCACCCGCTAACAGTGGCACCCCTGGGCCAAAGAAGGCAGAGGAAGAGCCGAAACGGAGCCGTCCCTGCCTTCCTTCCTCCTGGCACTGGGGGGGGGGGGGGGACGGGGGCTGAGTCCCTCCCGGCCTGAACTTGCAGCTGTGCCTTAACAACACCTCCCTTGCAGCTGTTAATGATAGAGGTTTAATTATATCCTGCAGCTGGAGAATAAACACCTGGCTTCTCGGCATAACCCTGAATTGCAGCTAACGTCCTCTGTTCTCTCTTTGATTGAAAGCGTCCTCCTGCATTTGACAGCCCCGGAATGGGCCTCTCCTCCTCCTCCTCCCAGAACTCCCGGCCTTTGGTTGGGCTAGTGGGAATCCTGGGAGCCCCCCCCCCCTTTAAAACTATGTACGTAAGTAGTTGGGTTTGGCAATACAGTATATAAAATAAACCAACAACGTATGGTTAAATGTATTAGAACTCTATTGCTTTAAGAGCTAATGTTGGGGATGGCCACAAGAGGGAGCCAGAGGTGATTCTCTCTCTCGGCTAGTTTGTCTTTGTGACTATGCTGTAGTAAGAACTGTGTGTTCAAATGATGGTTTACGTATTTGTAAGCTGAACAAGTAAGACTTATAGTATTGTATATTGACTGTTAACTGTGAATGAGTGGGAATGTTCTTGACTAAGATATCTATCAAAGTAAATATTGTGAGCCGCCCCGAGTCTGCGGAGAGGGGGGGGATACAAATCTAATAAATCTAATAAATAAATAAATAAATAAATAAATAAATAAATAAATAAATAATATTTCATATACTGAATGCACCTGGACTGTATGTAGTAGTATCCCTGGCCTATCAGCTGTATATCTGCTACACCCTTCACATTTCCTCCATATATGTGTGTCTTTGGTTACTCAGAGGTTACTCTGTACACTCCTTAACACCCTCCACTCCAAGAGCTGCCTTGGCAAAAGCCCCCCGAGAAGGTCCTCAAGAGCAACATGACCTGGTTGGCAATGTCAACAAGCCATTTCTCAGCTTATAACAACCGACACGCACAAGGCAACTAGTCCTCAACTTACGACAGTCAGTGACCATTCCAAA
>NC_091963.1:152688645-152701145 GCF_031021105.1 Erythrolamprus reginae
GGGTGGCCGAGCCCCTCCCTGGCGCCGCGGCTGCTCTGGGACAGCCCCCCTCCCCCACCCGCCCTCCCTCGCCCTGTAATTGCCAGGGCTCGGCGCTCCTCTCCCGGCCCCACACGGGAAGGGCAGCCAAGAGGACGGGCGCTCGGAGCCTCTCCGTCCGGACCCTCCAGTATGCCCAGTTGCTTCCCACGCGCTAGACGCGGCTGGCGGCGGCGGCGGCCCGGCCAGGCGTCCCAGGGAGAGACCCCCGAAGGTAAGACGCTGGCGGGACGACCTCCTGCCTCCAGCCGGCTAGGCAAAACCTTCCACCTCTCTCTCCCCCTCCCCACCAGCAGCCTCCAGAGACGGGCCCGACGCCGCGACAGGTCGACCTCGGTCCACCCCGTCCACCAGCAGCGACGGCGACCCGCAGAGCGCCCGGGCGTACTTCAGCGGCAAGGCGCGCGTCTCCTTCCGGCACGAGCTGGACTCCGAGAGGGACTCCACCAGCTGAGCCCCCTCCCGTGGCGCAGAAATAAAGTACCCCGCCAAACGTCTCTCTCTCTCTCTCTCTCCTGTCGGCTGAAGGGGTGGGAATCGCTTCTGCCCCCTAAGTGGGGAAGAGTGGGGCAGCAGCCCCCTTGAAACCTCAGCAGGAGGGAGCAGAAGCAGGCAGTGCCAGCCCCCCCCTTGCGGGAGAAGCGGAAAAACACCCTCCCCCTCCCCCCCAAAAGCCTGCTACCGTTGGGCCTCTCCTCCCGGCCTCTGCCAGAACAGGGTGGGGCTGAGTGAACCCCAAGGGGCCCGTGCCCCCTTCCAAGCTCAATGCAATCACAGCTGGGCTGAAAAGGCTGAGCCCCCCTGGGGAGGGAGGAACAGGCAGAAAAGCCCCCCACCCTCTGCTGGCTGCCCAGCTCCTCCTCCCACCCACCCACTTTTCAGATTTTGGAAAATACCCCAAATGGGAATATGGTTTGGAGCCCCCCTCCCCCCTCCAGGTGACTTAAGTGGGGGTGGGGGTGCAAACTGCCATTTCCTCCTGTCGGCCTGCAAAGCTCCCAACCACCGGAGAACCCAGGAAAGGCCCTGCGGAACCAGGCCGAAGCCCCTCAAGTGCAGCATTCTGTGTCCCCCAGGGGCCCCCAATTGTCCCCCTGGGGGGTCTTGAGCAGAAACCGGACTGGAACTTGCAGAAGAGCTGCTCCTTGCGGGCCCCCCATGTGCCTCCCCACCCCCACCAGAGCCAGGACCCTAATGTGCCTCCTGATCCTTTCTCCTTTGAGGGTCCAGTCGCCCACCTGTCCTGAAAGAAAGAGGCCACACTCGGAAGTGGACTTCTGCCTTTTAATACCCAAATACCAGACACAAAGGGAAAACGGCCCTCGAGGGTTGGGGGGCCTCCCGCTTACCCTCCCCCACCCGCACCCCCACCTCAGACGGAGGAAAACCGGGGCAGCTGGTCGCCAAGGATGACCCTGCGCTCCACGCCGTCCTTGGTGATGGCGGCCAGGCGGATCACCCCCCCACTCGAGCCGTCGCGATCCATGGCCAGGGCCAGTGCTGCCAGGGGGGAGAACGAAAGTCACCCACAGGAATCGAGGGGGGGCCCCTCCCCTTTGGCCCCGGGGTCGGGGGTGTGTCCCCTCTCCTTACCATTGGCTGTGAAGGTCAAGCAATCCTCCTTGCTCATCCCAGGCTTGTAGGAAACGTCCACGAAGCCGTAGATGTAGGAGCTGCCGGAGCCCCCGATGGAGAAGGGCTGGCGGACCATCATGCCCCCCATGGGGACAGAATACACCTGGGGGGCGGGGGAGGACAGATAAACCTTCTGCAGGAAGCAGGGCGGAGGGGTAGTTGTGCCTGGGCTTACAAGAATAAAACAATAAAAATAATGGAAAGTGGCTAATTGCGAACAATTAGAGGAGTCAAGAAAAACAAAGGCCTCGTGTGGAGCTGTCAATCATCCTGGGTGGGGCAGGAACCGAGCCTCCAGGCCCACTGCTGGCACAGGTGTGTTTCCAACGCCTTATGAAAGGCCAGGTGAGAGGGGGGGGCGTTGTACGAATCTCCAGTGTGTGTGTGTGTGTGTGTGGCAGGTTGGTCCCAGAGGACCGGGGCTGCAGCAGAGAAGGCCGTTCCCCGCCAGTCTTCATGGTTTGGCCGATGGGATCCAGACTGTGTGTGAACTCAGGGGCTGCTGGGACACGAGGGGCCCGTAAACAATAAAAGTACTGGGTCTGGGTGAGCGCCTGCCCACTTGGGCAGAGGGTCCTCCAGGTAGAGGCAGAGAGGGGGGGTGGGGACACGCAGAGTCAAGGACCGGGATCCCCCCACCTCCTCCCGGGAACCCCGTGGCCGCCCCTCACCTGTCCCCCCTTGAGCCGGTCCCAGCCGGCCACCAGGATCCCAGCCGTGAGCTCCTCCCGGTAGCGGTAGCACATCTCCTTGAAGAGGCTGGCGGCCGTATGCACCAGGGGCTGCTGGTCCAGTTCGATGCTGCGGGGGGGGGGAAGAGGGAGGGTCACGGGCAGGCCGGGGGGGGGCTCCGCAGGCAGGTCAGTGGCTACGGGCAGGGGCCAGGCTGGTGCCACTGCCCCCCCTCCCTGCCCAGGGTGGCGCAGTGGTTAGAGTGCAGCACTGCAGGCTACTCCAGCTCATTGTAGTCCAGTGGTTCAAATCTCAGCACCAACTCAAGGTCGACTCAGCCTTCCGTCCTTCCCAGGTGGCTCAAGTGAGGACCCAGATTGTTGGGGGGGGGGGGTTAAAAGAGGCAGTTAAAAGAGGCAGAGTCTTCGGAGAGGGGCGGCATACAAATCCAAATAATAAATAAATAAATAAATTAAGATTCTGTAAACAGCTTAGAGAGGGCTGTCAAAGCTCTAGGAAGCGGTATATAGGTCTAAAGGCTATAGCCCCCATCGCGGAGCCTTCAGCGCCCCCATTGCCCACCTGTGGAAGCCCAGCTGGTAGGCAACGGCGTCAGCCACGGCCTGGGTGTCGGCGGCAGAACCGGAGCGGCAGCAGAATATGCACTCGTGGATCTGGGTCAGCTTGTCCGTGACACGGTTGGCGATATAGGACCTGCAGAGGGGGGCACAGCCGTCATTCATCCCTGTCCTGGACCCCTGCCCACTGCCTCCCTCCCTCTCCCTTTCTCTCCCCCCTCCCCCTCTCTCCCCACTCCCTCCCCCTTCTTTCTCCCTCTCGCCTCCCTATCTTCCTTCCTTCCTCCTTCTCTTGCCCCTCCCCCTTTCTCTCTCCCCCTTCTTTCTCCTTCCCCCTCCCTCCCTCTCTCTCCCCCTGCCCCCTCTCTCTCCCCCCCTTTCCCCCTCCCTCTCTCTCCCCCCTGCCCCCTTTCTCTCTCCCCCCTCCTTTCTCCTTCCCCCTCCCTCTCTCCCCCCTGCCCCCTCCCTCTCCCTTTCCCCCCTCTCTTTCCCCCCTGCCCCTCCCTCCCCCCTGCCTCTCCCTCCCCCTTTCCCCCTCCCTCTCCCTCTCCCTCCCCCTTTCCCCCTCCCTCCCCCTCCCCCTTCCTCTCTCCCCCCTCCACCTCCTTCCCTCACCCCCCTCCCACCTTCCCCCTCCCTCTCTCTCCCCCCCTGCCCCCTCCCGCCTTCACTCACCGGTGGTGGTTCGCGAGTCCGCCCCGATGACCACGCCGCCCTCGAACTCCACGGCCATGATGGTGGTCTAGAGGAGGAGGGGGGGTCAGCCCCGTAGAGAACCGCCCCGCCTCGCCCCCCCCCCCCGACAGCCCCTCCCCGCCCTCACCCCGGTGCTCTCCGCCTGGTGCGTCCAGTCCGGGCAGCCGCCCGCCAGGCCAAGGCTCCTCGCACCCGCCGCCGGCCCAGTCATCGCCATCGTCGCCGCCATCTTCGCCCCAGCGCGACACTGACGCAAAAACGCCGACGCGCGCTTTACGGCACGGCCCGCCTCCAGGGAATCCCTCGCAGCACTCGGCGGGGCCTCTTGGCGGCGCTGGTGCGGTGGGTTGGGCCGCTTGGCCTCTGCCCGTTCCGATCCCTTCAACCGATAGAGTCTCCGTGAGATGTCCTAGAGCGAAAACACCCCCCCCCCCGGCTATTAAGACTTCCTGGAATGGAAGCAGCCCAAGTGCGTCATCCACCGGCGCCCACGCTCGGCCTGCAGCATCTCCGACTCGCGTAACGTAGGAACGGCCCGCAGTTCAGCGACGGGCGGGATTGTCTGTGGATGCTGAATGTGCCCTTCAGGATGAAGGGCCCCCTAGAAGCCGATCCCGCTGGGTAGTAAGTAGGCCAAGCTGGCTCTTCTATGACTTGTGGACTTCAACTCCCAGAATTCCTGAGCCAATCATGTTAGCGTAGGAATTCTGGGAATTGAAGTCCACATGCCATAGGAGGGGAGCCAGTTTGGCCTACTCCTGCCCTGCGATATTGGACACTGATTGGGGGAGAACTGGGGGCAGTTCGGCAGTTCCCCCCAGCACGACCAGGGGACCCTCGAGGCCTCTTAGTCCATCCCCTGTCCTGAAGGCCTCGAGCGGATGAGGGGCCCGGATCCCCCCTCCTGCCCCCCTTGTGTGTTTGGTTTCCGTGCCTTAGCGGGCAGAACACTAGCAATGGCATTTAGATGTACACACTGCTTCACAAACGGTTTACAGAGAGCCGGCCTCTTCCCCAGCAATCTGGCTCCTCATTTTTCCGACCTCCGGAGGCTGAGTCGGCCTTGAACCTACTGAGATTAGATCTGCCGAAATGCCGAAGGAGCTGCCAGCCCTGCACTCGAGCCTCTGCACCACCACCGAGGCTCATGCTGCATCTGTCACTAATGAGCGACGTTTTGCTGGGTTGGGACCAGGTCTATCGAGAGACCCTCCTGATTACAAACACTTGAGGGGCTGCCCTAGAGAGGAGGAAGGGGGTTAGGCTGTCTTCCAAGGCAGCAGAGGGCCAGACGAGGAGCAACAGATGGAAGCTGATCAAGGAGAGGTCCAACCTGGAAATAAGGAGGAACTTTCTGACTGAGAGCCATCAACTGGTGGAAGAGAAGTTGCCTGCGGAGGTTGTGTGAATGCTCCAACACTGGAGACCTTCAAGAAGAGACTGGACGGCCATTCTTCTGCACCAGCAGGGGGTTGGGCTAGATGACCTACAAGGTCCCTTCCAACTCTAATAATAAATGAATAAACCCTGAGATTCTTTTCTGAGCTGGTATAAATCTGCTTCCCCCCATTTGCTTTGATGTTATCTGCAAATTTGATGAGTGCCTCTTCTATAATTTCCACCCCCTCCCCACCCTACACACACCATCTGTTTACTGTGGAGGACTCCTGGCCCAGGATCAAGCCCTGGTGCCCCCCACTGCCTCCCCCCCCATGGCCGTAGACCACCTAACTGGGTTTCCATGTGGCAATGACATCCCCCGTGCCCTTATTCAGTGTTGTCCAGAAGGGCACTAGTCTTATCCGATGCTTGACCACAGCCGCAGCGCTCCTTTGGTTCACTAATCCAGACAAAGAAAGGGATAAAATTGGCAGGACACTGCTGGCTTCCGGGAATCACCCTCTTTGTTTGGGTTTCAAACCAGCAGTTTATTTTCCTTTTCTGGGATCTTCCAAGGTGTGTTGCTGCAGAAAGAACAACGGCTGCCAACCTGCCTTCCATGGAGGACCTGTAGACTGCCGTGAAAATATCGACTGACCCCTCGCATCCAGGACATAAACTGTTTCAACTCCCACCCTCAAAACATCACTGCAGATCACTGCACACCACGACAACTAGAGACAAGACCAGTTTTTTCACAAAGGCCCTCACTCTGCTAAACAAATGATTCCCTCAACCCTGTCAAACTCTTCTCTACCTCTGCACTACTGTTACTGCTATTTTGTTCTCATCCTTCCTATCACCCATGTCATCCCACTCAGGACTGTATGACTGTCACTTGTGGGTTGTATCCTTAAGATTTTTATTAGTATTGATTGTTTCCTGATTGCTTATTCGACAGTGTTGTGTCTCATGATTTTTGACAAATGTCTCTTTTTCTTTTATGTCCACTGAGAGCATCTGCACCAAAGACAAATCCCTTGTGTGTCCAATCACACTTGGACAATAAAGAATTCTACTCTATTCTGTTCTGTTTTTCATCCCATTCCATCTTTGGTCTGAAAAAAAAGCCACCCCTCCCCTGCCCTCTGTACCTGTTAGGAGCATCCGGCTGCGTCTTTCTCTGAGCCCCAGGATCCCCCAGAATGTTCCCCTCGGAGGCTCTGAGAATCTGCCCTCTGGCCCAGGAGACCTTCATTCATTCAAAGCCCCTAGGGGGTGTTCTCCTCCCAGCCCCCGCAGCGCCACTTTTGATCAGTTGCGGTGGTGTGGTGAGTGTGGGGGTGGCTCCTTTCCCAGGTGCAAAATAGGAATTGAAAGAGGACCTGCCTCCTCCCTGTTGGTGAGGCCATCCTCTCTACCCAGGGGCGGCTGTCTTCCCTTGATGGTCTCCTTGACGGCCCTCTCTTTCTGGACGTGCCCCAAGAAGCCTTTGCAGATTCAGCCTGTCACCGGATGGGCTGCACTTGTTAACCTGCCCAGGTTTTGTTAACGGTGGGTCTTTCTGGTTGTTTTTCAGGGAAGTCTTTGCTCTCCCACAGGGTCTTACCAAGGCGTCTCCCTCCCCCCTCCCCCTCCTTCAGTAATGTTTGGGCCTCAGTTATCTAGTTTCCCTGAATTCCTCAACTCAACCAGACAGGCGCCCTGATTAAAAGCCCGGCTGGGACGCAGCAGCCGTATCTGGCTTGGAGAGGCAAAGGGGCTGCAGAGCAGAGGGTCTCCGTCCAGGCCCCACGGCGTCCTGCCGGGTTTCCCAGCCTAGGGCTAGAGGGGCAGCAGGTGTCCAGATGCAACACAGGCCAGAGGGGGGCGCTGTTGCGTCAACAGAGGAATACACTCCCAAGGCAAGGGAGGTGTTAATAGCACTCTATAAACCCCTAGCTAGACTGTTCAGTTTTGGTCACCACTACAAAAAAGACATTGAACCTCTAGAGAAAGTGCAGAAGAGAGCAACCAGGATGACAAAGGGACTGGAAACTAGAAAATACGAGGTGAGGTTGGAGGAACTGGGCGTGGATAGTCTAGCAAAGAGAAGGTCCAGGGGAGACAATGATAGAAGACTTCCAATATTTGGGGGGGGGCGCCACAGGGAGGAGGGGGTCACACTGTTTACAAAAGCGCCAGAGAGCCGGACAAGGAGTGATGGATGGAAGCTGACCAAAGAGAGATTCAACCTGAAATAAGGAGGAACTTTCTGACGGTGAGAGAAATCAACCCGTGGAACAGGAGTTGTCCACAGAGGTGCTGACCGCTCCAACACTGGAGACCTTCAAGAAAAGACTGGAGGGCTACTGGACTAGCGTGAGGGAAGGGTCTCCCACGCCAGCAGGGGGTTGGACTAGATGACTTGCAAGGTCCCTTCCAGATCTAATAATAAAATAAAATAAAAATAAAATGTGGTCTCACCATCGATTTGTACAGAGGCGAAACAACACTTGCAGACCTGTTTTCCATCAATTTGCTTCTTTCACAGCTGCCGCGCACTGGGTTGACCTCTTCATTGAGCTGTCCACCAAAACCCCAAGACCCCTTTCTTGGGCTGTCTCAGAAAGCTCAGTATAAATAATACATTTTTCTGTACAGATGGAAAAGGTCCCCAGCCGGACCCACAGAGGGCAGTCACGAGACATACTTGGTGGTGGCCCCCTGGGTGAGTAAATTCTCCCTTTATTTATGCCTTCCCCTCCCCCGAATGAAACCCTGCTAGTCTTCTGGGGGCTGGAGGGGGCCGGGCTGGTCCACAGAGCAGGAACTGGGCTCAGGACGGGCCGTCCGGCTGTGCTCCGGGCATCCTCAGGGCAGCTCCAGCATCCCGTGGGCAGAGTAGACACCCTGGGTGACGTTGTACACCCGGCCCAGGCTCTCCACCGTGGCCAGCACCAGGGCTCCCGCTGCCGGCTTCTGGCCCCGCCGGATGATGCGGTAGAGCTCCTGGCGGGAAGGCACCGCCAGGAAGGCCAGCGAGACCGCCCGCTGCACCCACCAGCTGTGGTAGGGGGCCAGGGCCATCCGGTAGGCCTCCGCGCACATCCGGGAGGGCTGCTCGTCCGTCTGGCTGGTGCCCAGTTTGTGCAGGAAGAGCTCCAGCCACTTCAGGGCCCGGTGGAGGCGCAGCAGCGTCCGGCATCCGGAGGGAGGCTGGCGAGCCGGCAGGGAGTGGAAGCCCACCAGGCCCGAGGCCACTTCGAAGGCCGCCATGGACTGGACGGTGCGGTAGTGGAGGCTGTGTGGGCCCTCCTGGTGCTGCTGCAGGATGCCAATCTTGGACACGGCCTCCCGGGAGATCAGCCCAAAGGCTGTGCCCAGCGCCTCCATCAACCTGCAATGGACAGTGGCGGTCCGTGAAGGCGGCAGCGCGGAGGCATGGCGGCCCACCTGCCCAGAATCTTAGCTGCCCTCCCCTTCCCTGCCCTTCTGGTCCTGCAATGGGCAGAGGGGCCGGCTGCTCAGGTGGTGGGTGGGTTGCTTGGAGGCCATGGGATGGGCCGAATGAGGCTCCAAGCAGCCGGGCACAGCTGAGGCCCACGTCGGGTGGGGGGGAGCCACGCGAGGGGGAGAGCCAGTTGAAAAGCCCCCTCCCCTATTTCTTTCCAGAAGGGGACTAGGAGCTCTGGGTGGCTGAACGTCTCTGTTGCCAACTCGGCTCTGCCCGTTTTCCGTCTTTTGGGCCCAGGTCTCCACGGGACAACCCCCCCCCCCCGATTGTGCAAGAGGCAATGCCCCCCCCCTGCCGTCCTCACTTGATCAGCTGTCTCCAGCCCTGGAGGTATTCTCGGAGGAGGATCTCGCTCTGGGGGGAGAGGCTGGCTGAGAAGGCCCTTTGCAGCCGCCTGAGGTCGAACTCTTCTTCGCCCAGGAGAGGGAGGGGGGCTGTCGGGGTCCCACTGGGGGTGAGGGCAGGTCCAGGCTGCAGGGGGACAAGGAAGCTCTGGGGGTTGGGGGAAGGAAAGGATTAAACGGGCCCCTCGGGTTTCCTAGTTATGTAACCTCCCTCCCCCTCCCTCCCTCCCTCCCTTCTTTCCTTCTTTCCTTCCTCAACATTTGCCCCTCCTCCGTCTATTTGTCTTTCCTTCTTTCCTTCCCTCCCCCTTCCATTATCCTCCTTTCCATTTGTCTATCTGTCTGTATTTCCTTCCTTCCTTCCTTCCTTCCTTCCTTCCTTCCTTCCTTCCTTCCTTCGCCTTTTCCTTTTCCTCCCTTTCTTTCTATTCCTCCCTCTCCCCCCCCGTCCCTTCCTTCCTTCCATTTTAAGTTCCATTCACTTCCCCCCGATGCTCCCCCCTCCCCAGTTGGGAGTCAACAGCCCCAAAATGCCCTCTGGCTGGGCCAGTCCATCTCCCAGCTGACCCTCCGTTATCCCTCCATCTGCCCACTGCCTGGACTCTTAATCTTGCTGGGATTTCGGCTGGGAGTCCGGGGAGCCTCCCACCTCCCACCCCCACCCCCAGTTATTGGGCCTGGGGGTCCCTTAGCTGCCACAAGGGTCTTTGGCGACGCTGCCGGTCTAGGGGGAAGAAGGTGCGGCTCTCTCTCTCTGCCCTCCCCCCAGACTGATAATGCCAGCGAAGCCGCCTGGGTCTCCGTCTCACCTCTTCTCCCTCCTCTTCTTCCTCTTCCTCAGGAGGGGTCTGGCCGTGGACACAGGCAGTCAGGGGGAGCTTTGCTGCAGGGGGAGGGGGAGAAGGGCAGGGAGGGTCAGCTGCAGCCTGGGCACTTCCCTCCCCCCCAGCCCCCCACTTACGGAGGTTCCGGCTTGCGAGGAAGAGTAGGAGGAGGAAGACCCCCAGGAGGAGTAGGAGCTGGCAGGGGCGTGGGGCAGCCCCCATCTCTAGACTTCTGCCTCCTCCAGGTGGGACCGGCCCGGCCTTTGCACCCTGCCCTCCGCCCTCCCTTCCGGGCCAGATAAGGAGGGTGACGAGGGGGCAGGCGAGGGAGGGCCCGGCTGGGCGGCTCTGAGAGGGAGGACAGGAAAGTGGTGGTTGTGCCCTTTGCAACAAGAGCATCGTAAATAAACATTGTGTTGTTGTTGTTGTTATCATTATCATTATCATTATCATTATCATTATCATTATCATTATCATTATCATTATCATTATCATCATCATTATCATTATCATCATCATCATCACCATCACCATCATCACCATCATCACCATCATCATCATCATCACCAGCTGTGGGCTGGTACCACCCCCTTCTGTCCCCTGATCCTCTTTGTTGCTCTTCTCTGAACTCTTTCCAGAGTCTCAAAGTCCTTTTTGCATCGTGGTGACCAAAACTGAATGCAAACATTCCTAGTGTGGCCTCATAAAGTGGCATTAACCCTTCGCGTGATCTTGACTCTCTCCCTCTGGTGACGCAGCCTAGAACCGTGTGGCTTTTTTGGCAGCTGCTGCACACGGCTGGCTCCTATTTGAATGTTTGTCCACTAGGACTCCAAGGTCCCTCTCACAGTTGCTACTGTTGACCAAAGTGCCACCTATTCTCTACCTGGGCGTTTTGCTTTGCTTGGCTAAATGCAGAGCCTGACTCCTTCCACCCTGGAATTTCGTGGTGTTACATAGAGACCATAGTTCAAGTCTGTCAAGGCCCTTCTGTATTTTGCACCCGTCTTCTGGAGTGTTGTTGTTGTTATTATTATTATTATTATTATTATTTATTAGATTTGTATGCTGCCCCTCTCCGTAGACTCGCGGCGGCTCACAACAGTTGGGCAATTCCTGCCAGTTTGGTGTCATCTGCAAATTTGATGAGTTCCCTGTCTGACCCCTCGTCCAAGTCATTCATTTATTTTATTTTACTTATTTGATTTTGTCCAGTACGTATTTGTGGTATACAAAGATACAACAATATTTATATACATGATATAAACCTGTCCTAATGTTTCTCCTTTACTAGTATTATGTACTGTAAATATTACTAATAATTATTTACTAATAATAGTAGTAATAGTAATAATTATTGCTAATAATAATAAATATTATTATATCTTTGTATATTACCAACATGTATTTGACAAAACAAATAACAAAAATAGAAAAAGAAGATACTAATAAGAGAGAAATACGAGGACAGGTGCTGGTGCACTTACGCAGGCCCCTCACTGACCTCTTAGGAGTCGGAAGAGGTCAAGAGTCTAAGGGAAAAATTTTGGGGGTCAGGTGAGGAGACTACAGAGTCTGGTAGTGAGTTCCATGCATCAAATATTCAGTACTAAAGTTATATTTTCTGCAGTCGAGTTTGGAGCGATTTACTTGGAGTTTATATCAGTTGTGTGTTGTGCGTTGTTGTGGTTGAAGCCCTGAAGTCGTCACCAAGAGGAAGAATCTTGTTTGCCTTTAAATTTCAAAGTCAATCAAGAGCATTGTCTTGTGCCGCCCTGGCAAAAGAGCCAGGGAGGGAAGGGCAGGGTGGGCCACACGGCGTGACCCAAGCGTGGACTTTTAGCAGTGGGCTCCCCCCTCAGGGCCCCACCAGGGAGGAGAGGGATGGGCTGGAGGGTTCCCCACTTTGGTGGGCCAAGATCCAATCCGCCACTCATGCACCACTTGACAGCCTGTCAGGCCCTGGAGATGGGGAGGGACCCCGCCCCCCGTAATGGCCATGCTCCAGAAGTGCCCACATCTGGCCCCAAAGAGGTTCCTGACTAAGAGCAGCTGGGAATCCACTGCGGGGGGGGGGCTGTCTCTCCCTACAGGGTCCCTTCCCCCTACCCCCCCCTGTGGCCCCTCTCAGCCCCCCCATCCCCCGCTGGCCTCCAGGCACCAGCTGAGAAGCAGACGCAGAGGGCAAAGGGGTCTCTGGGCGCATCTGGATAACCCTCCCCAGGCCCCTCAATCTGAGCCCCGAAGCCCATTCCTGGCATGGGGGGGGTCTCCTCCCAGCAAAACATGGGCCTCCTTTGGAGGGGAGGGACTGCCCCTTTGGCAAAAGCCTGGGTCTTATGCCCTTCCCACCCCACCCCTATTAACCCCCCCTCCCCAAACATTATGGAGATCTTGGCCTTGCTAACTCCTTGTAACATTTTAAAGTGGGGATTTTTTTAGCTCCTCCCTGGCTGTGGGATAAAGCGGGAGGGGCTATATTCACACACACACAAACACACACACATAAATAGACAAGGCTCAGCCCCTCCCCCTCCCTCCCTCCCTGGTTTCTGCCTAATCCCTCGGAAACCATCCCAAGGGGCAGCTGCCATCGGAGATTCTTCTGCGGGGGGGGGGGGCATTGCGGCCACCTGCTTTCCAGGCTCTGGTCCTCACTGGGCAGTGGGGGGTCCCCAACTCCCCCGTTTCCTGCCCCTTCATTTACATCCTTATGGCAAGAGCTGCTTTCACTTGATAACTTCATCTGTCTGTCTATCTATCTAACCTATCTATCTATTATGTTTATCTATCCAATCTAATCTATCTCTATCTATCTATCTATCTATCTATCTAT